>NC_057798.1:497874219-498066066 GCF_018294505.1 Triticum aestivum
CTAGTTCAATCTCGTTACTGGCAAGTCTCTTTACTCGTTATGTAATGCATCATTCCGTAACCAACTCATTGGCTATATTGCTTGCAAGGCTTATAGTGATGTGCATTACCGAGAGGGCCCAGAGAAACCTCTCCGACAATCAGAGTGACAAAACCTAATCTCAAAATACGCCAACTCAACATCTACCTTTGGAGACACCTGTAGAGCTCCTTTATAATCACTCAGTTAAGTTGTGATGTTTGGTAGCACACAAAGTGTTCCTCCGGTAAACGGGAGTTGCATAATCTCATAGTTGTAGGAACTTTGTATAAGTCATGAAGAAAGCAATAGCAACATACTAAACGATCAAGTGCTAGGCTAACGGGATGGGTCAAGTCAATCACATCATTCTCCTAGTGATGTGATCTCGTTAATCAAATGACAACACATGTCTATGGTTAGGAAACATAACCATCTTTGATTAATGAGCTAGTCAAGTAGAGGCATACTAGTGACATTAAGTTTGTCTATGTATTCACACATGTATCATGTTTCCGGTTAATACAATTCTAGCATGAATAATAAACATTTATCATGATATGAGGAAATAAATAATAACTTTATTATTGCCTCTAGGGCATATTTCCTTCATATGGCTCCAAGGATCCACCATCTGGTTGCATCAACCGAAAAAAGAAAGAAGGGGGAAAAGGGGTAGCAAAGCAACCGTGAGTACTCATCCAAAGTACTCGCAAGTATCAGATCTATACTATGTATGCATTGGTATCAAATGGAAGGGTTGCAACTGTGGACTGAACAGCAGAATGCCATAATAGAGGGGGAGGCCTAGCCTATCGAAGACTAGCATCTTCAAGCAGCTCGAAGCATCTTGCAGCATGTAGAAGAGTAAAGAGTAGCAGTTTAACTTTTAACAAGCATGTTGTAGAAACAACGCCCAGAGATCCTTCCTCGACTCCCTGCGAGAAAGCAATCTCGGAGCCACATATCCATCACATATCTCCAGTATCCATTTCTAGTTATATAAGATCAGGATATAAGTCTGAACGTCCATTACCGTGGACACGGTATTCAACTATATAACTTCCCTACAGGGGTGCACCACGTTACCCAACATGCTTGCTTACTCTGGCCGGACACACTTTTCTGGGTCAATGCCCGGCCTCGGAAGATCAACACGTTGCAGCCCTACCTAAGCTCAGCAAAGAGGTCCCCACCGGTCGACATCCTAAGCACTCCAGGCTCATGGGCCCATCGCCTGAAGTTCTCCGGGTCGTTGCTAGCAGGGTGGATACCAGCACCGCCTCGGATGGCCAGCATGATCCGACCATGCTGGACTGCTGAACTGGATGTTTGACAAAGCATCGGCTGATACTATGACGTCGAGGCCCATAACTATTCTCGCATGGTGGTTAGTGTGTAAAGGCCAAAGGACAGCTTAGAACAAATACCCAAACATGTTAGTGCATTGGGGGCTCGCGAAGACGAGCAGAGACTCACGATAATGTGACCCCATCGCCCCATCTCGTGGACTTACGGCAAGGGCCCAGACTGCCCGGCCGTGCCATGTGGAAAACTCACGGGTGCTCTCCGGGCCCGCTCGTATTTCTAATCAACTCGCGGGTACCCCTCAGGGCCAACCCGACTTCGACAATGGTTTCAAGTAAATTCAAGGTAACCGCGTGTCCAAATATAAAGGGGAAAACCCGAGGAATCATCCTCGGTGAATTCCACTCGATGTAATCATCAAGGTGAACGTAAGAGGAACCACCTTCGAGGTTCACACTTGAGGGGTTGCACGACAGAGTCGTATCGGAAGTGGTTAAGGAGGAATCACCCTCGATGACTACGACCGAATAGCTACACTACAGAGATATCATCAGGAGTGATGTGCGAGGTATCACCCTCGACACTCGATGGTAACTCTACAAAGTTGAGCAACAAAAGGGGCGTGATGTGATGTGAGATGTCAGGCTCTGGTCGTCGATGACGTTGATTGATTCATCAATGATGAAGCAGGGGAAACAAGGACAAGGTGGGGGTCATTGATGGATCACTAACCAACCTATACTAAGCACTTCAGGATAAGCAGGTAGGTAACAATAAGCAGGTACAAAAGCAGGTTGTGCATCAGAATAGGAGCAATCCATTACATTAGCAAAATCTAATGCAAGCATGAGAGAATGGAATGGGCGGTATCGGGATGATCAAAGGGGGGCTTGCCTGGAAGCTCCGCTGAAAAGGGGTAGAAGTGTTGTCGATGATGTAGTCGAACACAAGGACATCAACATTGGTCTCGGGGTCTACCGGAGAGAAGAGGAGGAAGAAACAGTAAATAAAAGCAAACATATGCATAACAAGACAAAAGGAGGTGCTAGAGGTGTTCTAATGCAGTGCTAGGCGATACTGGCAAAGGGGGTAACATCCGGGAAAGTTCTTCCGGTTCCGGATGTCTGTCAAACAAATGAATCAGACGGGAAAGGTTTGAGGTTTGCTATGCTAGGGACGTGTGGCGGACAAACGAACCGCTTCTTCGAATTCGTCTCGTTGTTCTGAGCAACTTTCATGTATAACACTTTTTCATCCGAGTTACAGATTAATTTCTATGATTTTTTAAAGATTTAACAATACCGAGAAAATCCCTGAAATTTCACTAAGTTTGAGAATTCGTCAGTTTTTTTAAACATCACTTAGCAGTTTTCAAAAGGCTACAACTATTGTTCTGTAGATCATATGATTTTGTGCCTTACCTCAATTGTGAGCATTTTTCTGCGATCTACAAGTTAGTAACACTTTCATCCATATTAGAGTTCATTTGCTTGGTCAACAACAACTCTAAAGTAGCTATGAAAATAAAGTTGTTTTCCGGTTTTTCTCTTAACAGAACAAAGCATTTTGCGATTTTCATAGGATTTAATACGCGCATCAAATGGATTTGGTCCAGTGGCTTAAAAAGAAGTTTGTCAAGTGTAGTTCCTTCACCTATTAATTTTACTCATTTTAGCACTTGGTTGTTGTCTAGGGGCTGCCTAGAGAGCTAAATGGCGTAGAAGTACAAAGCTAGCTACTGCTACAGTAACTAAATGTTACTATAGCAGAGCAGTAACAGAGGGCAGCGGTGTGGTGCGGGTGTTATGCAGCGGCAGCGAGGCAACGCATGGGCGGAGCAGCAGCAAGCGGCAGCAGCAGCGCATAGCTGCAGCAGTTCAAGGAAGCAGCAAAGGAGCAGCGACAAGAGGCGGCTTTAGCTCACAGGAGTAAGCGGGAGCAGGCTAGCGGGCGTCGCATGGTGGCGGCAATGACAGGCGAGGCTGCACGCGCATGGACGACAGGGCAGGGCGGCAGGCAGCATGGTCAAGCGCGCGGGGGGACGAGCAGTGAGCGAATCAAGGCATGGCCAAGGCATGGGTTGTCGGCCAGGGGCGCGTGCGGACGCGGCCATACATAGGTGAGCACGCACGGATGCTAAACTTCGGCCATGGCGGCCGGGCTCACGGGGAGATCAAAACAGCTACAGGTCGACGCAAATGAGACGGAGATTCTCGATGGGAGCTCACCGTGAGGAGGTCGGGGAGGCCGGAGGTTGCCGGGATGGTGCGGATCGAACGGCGTCATACGACAGCCATGGTGGAGGAAGAAGATGCGTGCGTCGTCGATGCAGCGCCTACGCCCTGATCTGCTGGTGTAGTCGACGAAGGTGACGACAGCGCGGCTCCTCGACATGGCGGTTCGGCGTGGGGAGGCACGTGGCCGCAGGATCGAAGCGACGACGATGACGCGGAGCTCGGTTGTGTGTGAGGAGAGGAAAACAAGCGAGGGGGAGGGAATTTTGAGGCTAGGGTTCATCAGGGGGGACGCCGGGGTCTAGTAGAAGAGGGGGAGCGAGGGATGGCTGCCACGCACGGTCTTGGCCGGTGGATGGCCGCCACGGCCACCCCAGCCTCCTGTAGCGAGAAGAAGAGGACATGTGGGGGTGGCTGGGCCAAATTTTGCTAAATGGGCCAGGGGTCCAGTAGTTTAGGTCTGCTGCTTATTTTTTTTACTTTTAGAAACTTACTGCTTTCTTTTATTTAGAGCATTTAAAACTTTATAAAAAATGGTTCACCACCAATATTAACAAATGATGTTTTTTGCAACAACTTAAACTTTTTAGTTTTTAAAGTTTGAACACTTTTATAATTTTGACTTGATTTTAAATTTGAAATTGAACAGGATTCAAACCAAAGCAAGTTTAACAACAATAATCATGACGGCGTGGTATCATTAGCAGGAAATTACTGTAGATTAATTATCCGGACGTCACAATTCTCCTCCACTACAAGAAATCTCGCCCCGAGATATAAGGAGTGGAGTAAGGGGAAAGACTCGGGAAGGACGGAGCTCAACACAAGATAGGTGCCCGGGGGCTATCTCAATGAACATGTCCTAGAAAGTCATCGAGAGCAAGATAATAAGGTGCACAAAGAAGCTTCAAGCGGGTAGGCAACCGTTCGTTGCCTGAAACAAAGGGTGAAAGGGGTTCAGAGCAATGGAAATAAGTATTGCGTCTGATACCAGAATAGATCACTAGGTAGGTCGCTCATGACTTACATATGAAGCCAAGCACGAGAAACAACTTTGGAAAACAGGGATGTACAGGAGTCGGGTTTCGAGCCTATGGAACTGTGGGTTATGGACCCACCATGTGGGTTAAAAACAGAAAGGGCGCTAACATTTGCATGGTCATGCTAGCAAGGTAGGTCAGAGGATAGCATGTCAGTTATGTTGGCAACAACGTCGGTACCAAGGGCGAGGGACAAAGAGAACCATTTTCCTGCTCATTACGATGAGGCAGACCAATAGGCAAAGTTCTCATGCATCGGTGGCTACCGAAATGTCATCAAGAATAGTAACAAGGTCTTACGGACAGAGCTTGTACACCGAGGTGTATACATAAGCAGGGAATTATCACTGCTCAGATATGTTAGGTTACAAGAAAGGGTTTAAACAAGACAATGGAGAGAAAAGTGTAGGCTTGAATCGGTTACCAGTGTTCTCGAGTGTCTAACAACTCAGAACCCGTGGAAAACTGGAATCGGCGAGAAATAATAGTTGATGAAGAACTCATAAGAAGTTATGTAGTTCCGTGATATTCCCGAGATACCATAGGGTAATACTCGAGGGTAGAAGAAGATAGAGGTTGGACAGGTGAAAAGATCTGAAGAAGACAAGTACTTAACTTGTCCAAGAAATGGGATCAAAGAAGAATAATATGGTCGAAACCACGGTTGTAAAGGACCAATTCACAGATACCGGATGATATTATATCAAGGAAATATTCATTATTAGAATACGCTTCCATGATAGGATCAATATCGTGTCCATGGGCATGAACACAACGTTCAAGGTCAACTCCCACTTTTCCAATGCATAACCTTTCATTCACGTCTCATTTTTGACGAGGCCATAGTTTTGAGATTTTATCTGGCATAACACCAGTAGAGTATGACTCGCAGAAGTTTCCGGGTTCACACAGATTTAGGAAAGACATAGATTCAATGCATACGGGCATCTTAGGAACATATACCACAACTTTTAGGAATAAATAACTCAAGCTCGGAAGCAAATCATGGTTGACAAAAGTAGGGGATTTACCAAAGGCATTATGTATCCGAGGAAAAGCTCACAAGGTTATTGAATCTTAAGGACAGTGCCAGATAAAACCCAACAAAGGATCTAGTGGTTCACAAGGGATCTGATGTGAGCATCGGTACTCAGTCAGAAGAAGAAAGTATGCAAGGATATCAGATTATAGAAACAACTGACTAATTCAAAGCTCGAAGGCAAAGGGAATTATGATTTCCAAAACAAGGGATCAGAAGAAGAGGCTCTGATCAAACACAATTAAGTATAATAGACATAGATCGACAATCAATCAAGGTTTGATTTGTCGAACACTAGCTCATGTCCGTAGTGACGTCTGAACCAAGGGGAGGATTTTAAATAGGAGTGATGATCGTGAGCATCCACAAACAAATCGAACCAAATGCTCAAAATTACGATGACAAAGGATGCTAATGAGTATTGCTAGACATACAGAGTAAACATAATGCAAGCAAATAAGGAGGAACAAGAGCAACAGGCTACTGAGGATTTTTGGAAGACCGAATAGTATTCCAAAGAATTTTTTGAAACACATGAACAACTATGGTCGAACAGATACTCGGCAAGTGCGAGTAATTATCTGTAGGGGTATTCATGTGGTAAACGACTACAAGGCAGTAAGTATAAAGGATCCAGGGGATATCGAAGAGTATTTCAAGACATCTTGTAATAACAAGAGAAACTGGGGATGAAGGTATGAACGGCGATGTAGGTAGTTACTCATAATGATTTATTGGTGGCAGGGATCACAATGGCGAATGGCACAAGGGTCTCGGGAAAATACTGAAGGGTATCTTCGAAATCTTCTAGTGAAGCAGGCCATCATCTAGAATGAAGGGGCTCTCTGGGAGAAAGTTTTTACGAGAACCTAGATTTATAGTAAGCAAAACCAGTTAACCTGAAAAGAAGAGAGATCAGATTCCCAGAGTAAAGGTTGAGGGGTAAAAGATCCTAATACCACCCAATAGCGACATGAGCCCGTAAGCCACACAACCATGTTAGTAAAATAGTTTTTCAAACACGAGACTCAACTTTGGCCAAGGAGTTGGAAAGGGGGATCCTACAGGCAGTCGGCTCTGAAACCAACTTGTGACGCCCCCAATTCGACCGTACACTAATCATACACGCAAATGTGTACGATCAAGATCAGGGACTCCCGGGAAGATATCACAACACAACTCTAGACACAAATAAAATAATACAAGCTTTATATTACAAGCCAGGGGCCTCGAGGACTCGAATATAAGCTCGATACACGAGAGTCAGCGGAAGCAACAATATCTGAGTATAGACATAAGTTAAACAAGGATGCCTTACGAAGGCTAGCACAAAAGCAACACGATCGAAGAGGCAACGCCTCCTGCCTGGGACCTCCTAACTACTCCTCAACGTCGGCGGTCTTCACGTAGTAGCATCCATCATCGGTGGCATCTGGCTCCAATGATCCACCATCTGGTTGCATCAACCGAAAAGAAGAAAGAAGGGGGGAAAGGGGTAGCAAAGAAACTGTGAGTACTCATCCAAAGTACTCGCAAGCATAAGATCTATACTATGTATGCATTGGTATCAAATGGAAGGGTTGCATCTGTGGACTGAACTGCAGAATGCCAGAATAGAGGGGGAAGGCCTGGCCTATCGAAGACTAGCATCTTCAAGCAGCTCCAAGCATCTTGCAGCATGTAGAGGAGTAAACAGTAGCAGTTTAACTTTTAACAAGCATGTTGTAGAAACAACGCCCAGAGATCCTTCCTCGACTCCCTGCGAGAAAGCAATCTCGGAGCCACATATCCATCACATATCTCTAGTATCCATTTCTAGTTATATAAGATCAGGATATAAGTCTGAACGTCCATTACCGTGGACACGGTATTCAAATATAGAACTTCCCTACAGGGGTGCACCACGTTACCCAACACGCTTGATTACTCTGGCCGGACACACTTTTCTGGGTCAATGCCCGGCCTCGGAAGATCAACACGTCGCAGCCCTACCTAAGCTCAGCAGAGAGGTCCCCACCGGTCTACATCTTAAGCACTCCTGGGTCTTGGGCCCATCACCCGCAGCACTCTGGTTCGTTGTGAGCAGGGTGGATACCAGCACCGCCTCGGATGGCCAGCACAATCTGACCGTGCTGCACTACTGAACTGGACGCCTGACAAAGCTTCGGCTGATACTGCGACGCCGAGGCCCATAACTACTCTCGCGTGGTGGTTAGTGCGTAAAGGCCATAGGCCAACTTAGAACAAATACCCAAACCTGTTAGTGCATTGGGGGCTCGCAAAGGCGAGCAGAGACTCACGATAATGTAACCCCGCCGCCCCGTCTCGTGGACTAATGGCAAGGGCCCATACTGCCCGTCCATGCCACATGGAAAACTCCTGGGTGCTCTCCGGGCCTACCCATCTTTCACATCAACTCGCGGGTACCCCTCAGGGCCGAGCCGACTTCAACAATGGTTTCAAGTAAAGTCAAGGTAACTGTGTGTCCAAACATCAAGGGGAAAACCCGAGGAATCATCCTCAGTGAATTCCACTCGATGTAATCATCAAGGTGAACGTAAGAGGATCCACCCTCGAGGTTCACACTTGAGGGGTTGCACGACATAGTCATATCGGAAGTGGTTAAGTAGGAATTAGCCTCGATGACTACGACCGAATATGAAAGCACAAGTGCTCCCTGGGTGATTTTTCTAATTAATGTCAACATATCTCTTGTTGGACTAATACATTTACCTAGTATATCTCAGATAAAGTTCAACAATGGAGTAGCATTGACTAGAGGATGTGTAACCCCTTCAAGATGCTAAGGACAAAGGATTGGCTCAAGCTCAAAGCACAAGACTCTACATTTTGCTTTTAGTGATCCAAGATCACATTGAGTCCATAGGAAAGCCAATACTATTAAGAGGGGATGAGGTGTTGCTTAATGGCTTGCTTGCTCAAAGTGCTTAGTGATATGCTCCAAAGCCCTCGACCACTTTCGAATCCACATATGTCCCAAACCAAAAGTCAAACACGGCCCCACCGATTCTATCTATCCGGCACCACCAAGTTCAGATGACATAGCCACTGCCACAAAACCTTAATCAAATCGGCCTCACCGATAGGGATCTCGGTCTCACCGAGATGGGATTGTAATCTCTCTCTTTATATCCATTACCAAAATTGGTCTCACCGAGTTTGTGTAATCGGTCCTACCTATATTACAATGCAACCTCTCTGTTCCTCTTCGTAACATTTCGGTCCAACCGAGATGAGCGAATCGGTCCCATTGAGTTTGCCTGACCAACTCTCTGGTTAGCTTATTATCAAAATCGGTCCCACCGCGTTTGTGTAATCGGTCTCACCGAGATTACGTTATGCCCTAACCCTAACCATATCGGTCCCACCGAGTTGACATGTCGGTCCCTCCAAAAATCCTAACGGTCACATTATTTACTAAATCGGTCCAATCGAGTTTCATGATTCTGTCCCACCGAGATTGGTAAGTTGTGTGTAACGGTTAGATTTTGTGTCGAGGCTATATATACCCCTCCACCCACTCTTCATTCGTGGAGAGAGCCATCAGAAAATGCCTACACTTCCAACATACATTTTCTGAGAGAGAACCACCTACACTTGTGTTGAGGTCAAGATATTCCATTCCTACCATATGAATCTTGATCTCTAGCATTCCCCAAGTTGCTTTCCACTCAAATGTTCTTTCCACCAAATCGAAATCCTGTGAGAGAGAGTTGAGTGTTGAGGAGACTATCATTTGAAGCACACGAGCAAGGAGTTCATCATCAACACACCATTTGTTACTTCTTGGAGAGTGGTGTCTCCTAGATTGGCTAGGTGTCACTTGGGAGCCTCCGACAAGATTGTGGAGTTGAACCAAGGAGTTTGTAAGGGCAAGGAGATCGCCTACTTCAAGAAGATCTACCCTAGTGAGGCAAGTCCTTCGTGGGCGATGGCCATGGTGGGATAGACAAGGTTGCTTCTTCATGGACCCTTCGTGGGTGGAGCGCTCCATGGACTCGCGCAGCTGTTACCCTTCGTGGGTTGAAGTCTCCATCAACGTGGATGTACGATAGCACCACCTATCGGAACCACGACAAAAACATTCGTGTCTCCAATTGCGTTTGCACACTCCAATCCCATCCCTTTACATTCTTGCAAGTTGCATGCTTTACTTTCCGCTGCTCATATACTCCTTGTATGCTTGCTTGTCATGTATTGTGAATATTAAACTTGTGCCAAAACTCCACTTAAACTTAATGAGATTAAAAATTGTAACTTTTCTCACTTAGTGTCTAATCACCCCCCTCCTCTAGACACCTCTTCTCAATCCTTTCAAATGGTATTAGAGCTATGTGCTCCATTGCTTTGGTTTAAACACCATTGGAGGAAGATGGATGAGTCTACTTTGGGGAGTCTTAGACATAGAGTGCCTATACTTGATGGAGAGTACTTTCATGAGTGGAAAAATGAGATGCTTGTGATTTTCAATGAATATCATTTGAGCAAGTACATTACTAGCCCTTGTGCACCTCATGTTGATCCTATGCATCCTACTCTTGATGAGTCAATTGACATGATTCGCAATCTTAGAACTATTGATCTTATCACTAGAGGTTTGCCTAGAAATTTGATAGCTTGCTTGCCTACTCTTAAGTGTGCCTACACCATATGGAAATTTCTTGAGGAACGTTTTCCAAATTATTCCTTGAAAAATCTAGATGAAATTTTCCATAAGTTTGTTGCCTTGAGTAAGATGAATTCCAATGATCCTAAGTTTGGTGATTGTCTATTGAGCTTACAAATCTTATGCGTGCCAAAGGAGATGTTGTAATTGTTAGCGATATTATTTCTGAAGTTACTAGAATTCATAAAGAAGATCATTGTCAAACTCACTCTAATGAATCACCCTCTCTAGGAATTGATCCACTACATGACGATGTTGAACATGGATACTATGATGAGGATGATGATATTGACTTTGATCTTGATGATGCAATGAGACACTTTGGTCTTATGGCAAATCTTCGGGGATATATGGCAGGAGGAAAGGAATGGGTTCTTGATAGTGGATGTACCGATCACATGACCGGAGATAAAGATATGTTTCGTGAGCTTGCTGAAAATGACGGCCCTCGAAAGTATGTCACTTTTGGTGATAACTCAAAGGGCAAGGTGGTTGGCCTCGGTAAGGTGGCCATCTCACATGATAGCTCCATACAAATGTCATGCTCGTTGAATCTCTTGGATGCAATTTACTTTCAGTATCTAGACTTGCTGATTTCGATTTCAATGTCCTATTTACTGAAGTAGATTACCAAGTGTTTCGTAGAGATAATCATAAAATAGTCTTTACCGGCATACGTAGAGGTGATCTTTACATTGTTGATTTCACTAAAAAGGCTCAACCTAGAACTTGCCTTATTGCTAAATCCTCCAAAGGTTGGTTATGGCATAGACGATTAGGTCATGTGGGCATGCGAAACCTTGAGAAGCTTATTAAAGGCAATAATATCCTTGGCGTTAACGATGTCATATTTGATAAGGATAGACTTTGCAGCGCTTGTCAAGCAAGTAAACAGGTTGGAGGAAGGCATCCTGTGAAGAACATCCTGACCACAAGGAGGCCACTCGAGCTACTTCACATTGATCTTTTTGGTCCCAACGCTTACAAAAGTCTTGTTGGAAATTCTTTTGGTCTAGTTATAGTGGATGATTTTTCAAGATTTACGTGGGTGTTCTTTCTCGATGATAAACCGCAGGTCCAAAAGATCTTCAAAAACTTCGCTAGGAAGGCCCAAAATCAATTTGAAGTGAAGATCAAGAAGGTTCGCAGCGACAATGAAACGGAGTTCAAGAACGCAAATGTGGACACATTTCTTGATGAAGAAGGGATTTCACATGAGTTCTCGGCTACATACACACCTCAACAAAATGGAGTTGTTGAGAGGAAGAACCGGACGCTCATTGAAATGGCGAGAACGATGCTTGATGAGTACAAGACGCTGAAGCACTTTTGGGCGGAAGCGGTTGAGACAGCTTGTCATGCAACAAATCGCTTGTATCTTCACAAGCTACTCGGCAAGATGGCATACGAGCTCCTCACCGGTAACAAACCCCAAGTTGGATACTTTCGAGTATTCGGCTCAAAGTGCTACATTCTTGATAAACATCGTCGCTCTAAATTTGCTCCTAAATCCCATGAAGGTTTCCTACTTGGTTATGGCTCAAACTCTCACACTTACCGTGTCTACAATAATTTCACCCGAAAGGTTGAAGAGACGGTAGATGTGAGGTTTGATGAATCTAACGTCTCGCTAGTAGAGCAATTGCCAATTGATGTAGGAGACAAAGACCCTTTGGAAGCAATCCAAGACTTGTCTATTGGCAAGATTCGTCCAACGGAGGTGGAGCAGAGTACCTCGTCTGTCCAAGTGGAAGCTTCCACCTCATGACAAGGTGAACCAAGAGTTGATACAGAAGCATCCACAAGTGGGACACACCAAGACGAAGAAAACGAGGAAGTGCACCAAGATGAACATCAACAACCTCCTTATCCACCACGACAAGAGAACGACAACGTCAACAATGAAGATGGCCAAGAAGAAGAACAAAATGAAGAAGATGTTCCACCAAGATCCAAGCAAAAGCTTTCATGAGTTCGAGAAAGAATCGCCAAAGACCATCCTGTCGAGCAAATCTACAATGATATCCAAACCGGGAGAATCACTCGCTCTAAAACTCGTTTAGCAAACTTTTGTGAACACTATTCATTCATCTCTAGCATTGAACCTATGAAGGTTGAGGAGCAATCAATTACAGTAGCAAAATCTAATGTGAGTTTGAGAGAATGGAATGTGTGATATCGGGATGATCAATGGGGGGACTTGCCTGGAAGCTCCTCTGAAAAGGGGTAGAAGTGTCGTCGATGACGTAGTCGGTCACAGGGACATCAACATCGGTCTCGGGGTCTATCACAAAGAAGAGGGGGAAGAAACAGTAAATACAAGCAAACATATGAATAACAAGACAAAAAGAGGTGCTAGAGGTGTTCTAACGCAGTGCCAGGCGATACTAGCGAAGGGGGAAACATCCGGGAAAGTCCTCCCGGTTTCGGATGTGTGTCAAACAAATGAACCGGACGGGAAAGGTTTGACGTTTGCCATGCTAGGGACGTGTGGCAGACGAACGGACCGCGCATTATAATTTGTCTTGTCGTTCTGAGCAACTTTCATGTATAACACTTTTTCATCCGAGTTACAAATCAATTTCTATGATTTTTGTAAAGATTTAACAATACCTAGAAAATCCCTGAAATTTCACCAAGTCTGAGAATTCGTCTGTTTCTTTAAACATCACTTAGCAGTTTTCAAAATGCTACAACTATTGTTCTGTAGATCATATGATTTTGTGCCTTATCTCAATTGTGAGCATTTTTCTACGATCTACAAGTTAGTAACACTTTCATCCATATTAGAGTTCATCTGCTTGGTCAACAATAGTTCTAAAGTAGCTATGAAAATAAAATTGTTTTCCGGTTTTTCTCTTAATAGAACATAGCATTTTGCGATTTTCATAGGATTTAATACGCGCATCAAATGGATTTGTTCCAGTGGGGTAAAATGAAGTTTGTCAAGTGTACTTCCTTCACATATTAATTTTTCTCATGTTAGCACTTGATTAGCTGTTGTTTAGGGGCTGTCTAAAGAGCTAAATGGTGTAGAAGCACAAAAGCTAGCTAGTGCTAGAGTAACTGAATGTTACTTTAGCAGAGCAGCAACAGAGGGCAGCGGCGTGGTGCGGGCATTATGCAGCGGCAGCGACGCCACGCGCGGGCGGAGCAGCAGCAAGCGGCAGCAACAGCGCATAGCTGCAGCAGTTCAAGGGAGCACCAGAGGAGCAGTGACAGGCGGCGGCTTTAGCTCACAAGAGTAAGCTGGAGCGGGCCAGCGGGCGTCGCATGGTGGTGACAGCGACAGGCAGGGCTGCACGCGCATGGACGACAGGGGAGGGCGGCAGCGGGTAGCGCGGCGAAGCGTGTGGGGGGACGAGCAGCGAGCAAAGCGGAGCATGGCCAAGGCGCGTGCGGACGCGGCCTTACATAGGCGAGCACGCACGGATGTTAAACTTCGGTCATGGCGGCCGGGCTCATGGGGAGAACAAAGCAGCTACGGGTCGACGCAAATGAGACGGGGATTCGTGATAGGAGCTCACCGCGAGCACGTAGGTGAGGTCGGGGAGGCTGGAGGTTGCCGGGATGGTGCGGATCGAACGGCGTCGTCCGACAGCCGTGGTGGAGGAAGAAGAGCGTGCATCGTCGATGCAGCGCCTACGCCTTGATCTGCTGGTGTAGTCGATGAAGGTGACGATGGCGCGGCTCCTGGACATGGCGGTTCGGTGCGGGGAGGCACGTGGCCGCGGGACCGAAGCGACGACGGCGACGCGGAGCTTGGTTGTGTGCGAGGAGAGGAAAACGAGCGAGGAGGATCGGATTTTGAGGATAGGGTTCATCAGGGGGGATGCCGGGGTCTACTAGAAGAGGGGGAGAGCAGGATGGCCGCCACGCACAGTCTCGGCTGGTGGATGGACACCACGGCCACCCCAGCCTCCTGTAGCGAGAAGAAGAGGACGTGTGGGGGTGGCTTGGCCAAATTTTGCTAAATGGGCCAGGGGTCCAGTAGTTTAGGTCTGCTGCTTATTTTTTTACTTTTAGAAACTTACTACTTTCTTTTATTTAGAGCATTTAAAACTTTATAAAAAAATGGGTTCACCACCAATATTAACAAATGATTTTTTTGCAACAACTTGAACTTTTTAGTTTTTGAAGTTTGAACACTTTTATAGTTTTGACTTGATTTTAAATTTGAAACTGAACGGGATTCGAACTAATGCAAGTTTAACAATAGTAATCATGACGATGTGGTATCATTAGTAGGAAATTACTATAGCTTAATTATCCGCACGTCAAACCCACACCCTGGCCACGAGGGTGGGGGGCGCCCCCTACCCCCTGGGCGCGCCCCCCTACCTCGTGGGCCCCCTAGACCTCCACTGACCTTAACTCGAACTCTATATATTCATGTTCAGGGAGAAAAAATTCGGAGAGAAGGATTCATCGCATTTTATGATACGGAGCCGCCACCAAGCCCTGTTCTTCCTTGAGAGGGCTGATCTGGAGTCCGTTTGGGGCTCCGGAGATGGGAATCCGTCGCCATCATCACCATCAACCATCCTCCATCACCAATTTCATGATGCTCACCACCGTGCGTGAGTAATCCCATCGTAGGATTGCTAGACGGTGATGGGTTGGATGAGATTTACCATATAATCGAGTTAGTTTTGTTAGGGTTTGATCCCTAGTATCCATTATGTTCTACGATTGATGTTGCTATGACTTTGCTATGCTTAATGCTTGCCACTAGGGCTCGATTGCCATGATTTCAGATTTGAACCTATTATGTTTTCATGAATATATGAGTGTTCTTGATCCTATCTTCCAAGTTATAGTCACCTACTATGTGTTATGATCCGGCAAACCCCGGAGTGACAATAGTCGGGACACTTCCCGGTGATGACCGTAGTTTGAGGAGTTCATGTATTCACCAAGTGTTAATGCTTTGGTCGAGTTCTCTATTAAAAGGAGGCATTAATCCCTTAGTTTCCATTAGGACCCCGCTGCCACGGGAGGGTAGGACAAAGATGTCATGGAAGTTCTTTTCCATAAGCACGTATGACTATATTCGGAATGCATGCCTACATTATATTGATGAACTAGAACTAGTTTTGTTTCACCCTATGTTATAATTGTTGCATGATGAATGTCATCCGACATAATTTTCCATCATTGATCCATTGCCTACGAGCTCGTTTCATACTGATCTTAAGTTATTTCTCCGTTACCACTATTACGATTGCTACAAAACTCTTACTGTTACTTTTGTCATTGTTACCGTTACTTCCATACTACTTTGCTACTATACACTTTGCTACAGATATTAAGTCTTTTAGGTGTGGTTGAATTGAAAACTCAGTTGCTAATACTTGAGAATATTCTTTGGCTCCCCTTGTGTCGAATCAATAAATTTGGGTTGAATACTCTACCCTCGAAAACTGTTGCGATCCCCTATACTTGTGGGTTATCATATACCTCTTACAAACCATATCTGAAGCTTTAGCATGATCCTTTATTCTAATAGGAAAAAGGGGTTTCTCAATATAAGCAGTAGGAACAATAGGATCAACATTGTAAGTAATAGTTTCTTCTTCAACTTTAATAGGTTCTACTACTTTAACTTCAATGGGAGGATGATAATTAAACCACTTATCCTTAGGGAGATCAATATGAGTAGCAAAAGATTCACAGAAAGAAGCTACTATCTCAGAGTCAAGTCCATATTTAGTGCTAAAATCACGAAAAGCATCGGTATCCATAAAAGATTTAACACAATCAAACTTAAGGTTTATACCTAACTCCTTACCTTGGTCGAGTTCCCAATCTTCAGAGTTGCGTTTAATTCTTTCCAATAAATCCCATTTGTCAATACCTTCTTCATATAGGAACCAGTACAAGAAGTATCGAGCATGGATCGATCATTATGAGAATGCCGAGCATAAATTTTTTGAATAATAATTTCTCTTGAGAGCTCATGATTGGGGCATGAATATAACATTGACTTAAGCCTACCCCAAGCTTGAGCGATAATTTATCCTTCACGAGGCCAATAATTATATATATATATATAATTCTGATCACGATGAACCAGATGCATAGGATAAAACTTCTAATGAAATTCCAATTGCAATCGGTTGTAGTTCCATGATTCAATATCAGCACATAGCCTATAGCATGTCAATGCCTTTCCCTTCAAAGATAAAGGGAAGACCTCCCTCTTGACAACATCCTCGATCATACCTGCAATCTTAAATAATCAACACACTTCATCCACATAGATTAGGTGCATATCAGGATGTAATGTTCCATCTCCTGCATAAGGCTTAGCTAGTTGTTTCTCTATCATACCTGAAGGAATTTCATAATAAATATTTTCAGTAGGTGCAGTAGGTTGAGGAGCAACTCTTTGCTCTTTCGGTCGAGGTGAAGATACCCCGAACAAGCCCCTCAAAGGATTATTTTCCATAGTAACAAGTGACAGTAAATTTTAGCACATTATATAAATGTTTGCTTACCAAATTCCACTTACCAAAGGTGCTTCACTCCCCGGCAACGGCACCAGAAAAGAGTATTGATGTCCCACAAGTATAGGTGTAAGAGTAAATGACCACAGGTAGCCTTATCTGCTCCCCATGATGCTCCAAGACATCGGGGCCGACTGTGCCCCTCAAGCATCAAAAACAAAGGTCCGCCTTCTTATGGCCGGCTCATCCAAGCGGCCGGCTGCAGGAAGGCGGGAAGGCCCAGAGAGCAGCCCCAAAGCGGGCCGGCTCCAAGCAGGCGGCTGCCAAGGCAGCCGACTCCTAGCAGGTGGCCCACCCTCGCACCATCAAAGTCTGCACAACATAACCACGACGAGTCGGGGCGTGGCTACAATACATCCTGCCACCCCCGAATCCCGGAATGGGCGTGGCCACAATGCGGCGTACCGGGCGGCCATCCCTAGCCCGACGCGGCACTGTTGCCATGCTACCCATGACATCATCCATGACAGAGCAGCCATGCTCCCACGACGGGATGTCGGTATGGCCCGCAGGCGGCAGGCCCTACCTGTCCGTGAGATGCCAGAAGGCGGCATGCTCAGACAAGTCGGCATAGGGGGAGGTCGGCTCCCAGCAGCCGGCCCTCCCCTTCCCTAGAAGTTTGTGCACCATTAACCAGATAAGACGGGGTGTGGCTACAGTGAACGCCCACCAGGCGGTGGTATTGTAGCCACACTTCCCCCGACCAAGCCTTCGTCATCAGGCGCAGGGCTATAGTGATGAGCAGCCGACAGGACCCACAAGAGGCGGGCCCTACCTGTTGGCCGAGAGCCCGACAGCCGGCGGGCCCCAGCAGCCTGCGGAGAAGCCGGCGACCACAGATATTGATGGACCGGGCCTACACCCGGCCGGATTACCATTGTACCCCTGGGGGTAGGACTATATAAACCCCCCAGGCCACCATGCAAAGGGTTGAGCCCTTAGAGACTACACACACATAGAGAGAGAGGAGTAGAGCTAGCCTTGCCTTTCTTCCTCCTCTAGCTGAACAGCTCAAGCAGCAACCTTGTAACCACTTGTTGATCTAGTGATCATGCGAAGACCCCGCAGAGCAGGACTAGGGGTGTTATCTCCTAGGATAGCCCCGAACCTGGGTAAGATGCATCAGTGTGCATGTTTACGCCTTATCCCATTTCCAGGCACCGGCGATGTCTTACTAGCTCCCACTATGATTAGCCATCCTTTGGCGTATGTCGCACCAACCACCCAACATTTGGCACCCACCATGGGGCTAGGTGCACCATCATCTGAAGATCTGCTCTGGACAGGAACCTTGTTCCTCCCTGACGAGCGCAGCCAGCCGGCACGCCCGATGGCATTTGCACCGACGCGCTGCATGGCGTCGAAGCCACCTGCGCGACGAGCTGCCTCACTGATCTCATCGGTGAGATCCGCCTCTCTGACGAGCCCGGGCCAGGCACGAGCACGGCCAGCTCTGAGAGCTGCCTCATCGACCTCCTTGGCAAGCTCGACAGCACCAACGAGCCCGCTTCTGACTTGGAGTCGATTGGCTCCACCGACCTGATGCTTGTCGATTCTGATACGGCATCCCTCGACGCCTTCCCCACCAACGTGGTGGTCATCAACGACCCGCTCCCTCGTGCTGACAACAGCGGCAGCACCGTCACTGAGGTGCTCGTCATCAGCCACGGCGGAGCCTCCGGTGCGGACGCCCATGACCTGCTGCAGGCGATGATGCGGGACCTGTCTGCCCCCATCGTAGGCGACGCCGACACCGAGACACTGGAAGCCCACCACGTCGCGCTCATCGAGAGCGGCAAGAAGCTAGCCACTGTGAGACGCCTCACCGAGGCCTATCATTGCAAAGTTGATCATGCCGTATGTGGCACGCTGGCTGCTGGCGAGCCTAGCTGCATGGGGTTGTCAAACAACGCGGCGCGACCATCGCCAGCTTGCTGGGGGCCGACCGCCCTGTCGCCATGCCCATCAAGAATTTGCGTGCTACCCAGGCGGCAGCAGATGAGCTAGAACACCTGGACGACGATGGGCGATGCTGCATGACGGAGCGCGTTCAGCAGCTCATCGACACGGCAGCCGCGCAACAAGAAGCCGGCACACGCGCCGAGAATCCTCCCCCTCCCCCCCCTCCCCTGCTGAGAGCAAGGCACGACCTCCCTGACACCGACAGCAGGCGGCACCCGTGACCGAAGAGATAGAGAGCCGGCTGCTAGCCGCAGTTGGACGCGCCTCACCATCGAGCGCGACCAAGATGGCCGCCCACGAGCTGTGGAGCGGTGATACGACTGTCCGCCTCCTCCTCCACCTCGCAGGGAGAGGTATGCCTCCCCGCCACCTGTTGAGCACCCGACGCTCAGCGGCTGGTGGGCTGCCGTGAAGGAATCGGAGAAAATGACGCTCGTCATCGGATCGACCGCCTGGCGCGATCCCTGGCGCTAGAAGAAGAAGATGCGGTTGGTCCGCCTTGTTTTAGACCCCGTATTCGCGACAAGCCCTTCCCCAAAGGGTTCTTGCTCCCAAGAGACACGCCCAAATGCAACGGCTCAGTGAAGCCGGAAGACTGGCTGGTCGACTACTCCACCGCAGTCAGCATAGCAAACGGCAACAAGCACATTGCCATGAAGTACGTCCCTCTCATGCTTCAGGGAACGACGCGCACTTAGTTGAACAGCCTCAAGCCCTACAGCGTCAACAGCTGGGTAAATTTCACCAAAGTCTTTATCCGCAACTTCACCAGCACTTACAAGCGGCCGCCCAAGCCTCGCCAGCGCTCTTTGTGCGTCCAAAGCCCAGCTGAGTCCACTCACGACTACCTGACACGCTGGGCCGAACTCCGCAACTCCTGCGAAGGGGTGCATGAGGTGCAAGCCATAGAGTACTTCACCATCGGGTGCAGAGAAGGCACCCTACTCAAGCACTGACTCCTCTGCGATGAGCCGGCAACACTCGATGAGCTGTTGATCATAGCAGACAAGTACGCCACTGCCGACTCTTCTATGAAGTCGGAGCTTCGGGTGGACGCCTCCGGGAAGGTGCTCCCTCTGGCTCCTAGAACGCCGGCTGGTGACACCAGTCAGCGCCCGTAGCAAAACGACAACAAACGCAAAGCCCTGATGCCAGCTCCCACCAGCCGGCAGGTGGCAACAGTCGAAGATCAGTAGCCAAAAGGGCAGCCCATGCCCAAGCGTCAGAAAGGCAGCAAGCCGGCCTAGCAGCCCGCCTTCTCCTATGAGCAAACCCTTGATGCACCCTGCAAGTTCCACAGTGGCACGAAGCAATCCAATCACACCACCCGTAAGTGCCACTGGCTCACCCGAATCTCCAAGGGCGAGGGGCTGTTGCCTTCTCCGCCTGCTGGACAGCCGCCTCCGGCTCCTCGGCAACCGGCGACTCGTCCAGCAGTCGGAGCCATCCAAGATGAATTCCCTGAAAAGATAGATGCAAAACTAGTCAAGCAACCCCACCACCGACTGTCGGAAGAGAAGAGAAGAATTGTTGGTGAAGAGATAGCCCGGCTCCTAGGAGATGGCTTTATTATGGAAGTATTCCTTCCAGAATGGCTTGCCAATCCAGTCCTTGCGCTGAAGAAGAACAACAAGTGGCGCATGTGCATTGATTATACCAGCCTCAACAAAGCTTGCCCCAAAGATCCATTTGCTTTGCCTCGGATTGATCAAGTGATAAACTCCACAGCCGGATGCGAGTTGTTGAGTTTCTTGGATGCCTACTCAAGGTACCATCAGATCAAGTTGAACCCGACCGACCGCCTAAAGACCGCCTTCATCACACCATTCGGAGCCTTCTGCTACCTGACCATGACATTCGGCTTGAGAAATGCCGGTGCCACCTGTCAGCGTTGCATGCAGAAGTGCCTCCTCAAACGGCTCGACAGAAACGCCCACGTCTATGTAGACGATATTGTGGTGAAGACGAAGAAGCGCGATACCCTTCTAGAAGATCTCAAGGAAACATTTGACAACCTGCGCCGTTTTCAGATCAATCTCAATCCTGAGAAATGTGTTTTTAGAGTACCAGTCGGCCAGCTCCTTGGCTTCCTGGTCTCTAAACGTGCCATTGACTGCAATCCTGTGAAGATCAAAGCCATCGAGAGGATGGAGATACCCACACGACTGCGAGACGTCCAGAAGTTCACCGGGTGCTTGGCGTCCCTTAGCTGCTTCATCAGTCGGCTAGGAGAGAAGGCTCTTCCCCTATATCAACTCATGAAGAAAACCACTCACTTTGAGTGGAATGACCAGACGGACAAAGCTTTTCTCCAGCTGAAGAAGATGTTGACCACGTTGCCTGTCCTGGCAGCTCCGACTAACAAAGAGCACATGCTTCTTTACATTGCCGCAACCAGCCGGGTGGTCAGCACAGTCATTGTGGTACAATGCCCAGAAGACGGCAAGGCACAGCCGGTCCAGAGGCATGTGTATTATCTGAGCGAGGTGTTGTTAGCCTCAAAGCAGAACTATCCCCACTACTAGAAGATGTGCTAGTGCTACAGCGTGTACTTTGCTGCCAAGAAGCTCAAGCCATACTTTCAAGAGCACCCCATCACGATTGTCTGCACTGCCCACTTGCCGAGATCATGGGCAGCCGAGATGCATCAGGCCGGGTGGCCAAATGGTCCGTCAAGCTGGCTCCATACACCATATTTTACCAACCTTGCACCACCATCAAGTCCCAAGCATTGGCCGACTTCCTCGTCAACTGGGTCGAGACCCAGTACCTGCCGCCAGCGCCGGACTCCAACCATTGGCGGATGCACTCTGATGGTTCCAAGATGCGCACCGGGCTGGGAGCCGGCATCATCCTCACCTCTCCCAATGGCGACAAGCTCAGATACATATTACAAATCCACTTCGCCGCCTCCAACAATGTGGCCGAGTACGAGGCGCTCGTGCATGGGCTCCGGCTGGCCAAAGAACTCGGCATACGCAGGATCCTATGCTACGGAGATTCGGATTTGGTGGTCCAACAGTCGTCCGGTGACTGGGACGCCAAAGATGCAAACATGGCAAGCTACAGCTTCCTCGTCCAGCAACTCAGCGGATATTTGGAAGGGTGCGGGTTCCTTCACGTGCCACGGGCCGACAACGAGCAAGCAGATGCCCTGGCACGAATCGGCTCCACCCGGCAAGCCATACCAACCGGAGTCTCCCTTCAGCGCCTCCTCAAGCCGTCTATCAAGCCTTCGCCGGAATCAGATTCCATCTCCATGCCGGCTGCACCCGGAATAGTCAGATCCGACTTGGGAACTCAGCAGTCGGCCCAGTGACTTCGGCAAGTGGCTCGGGGACTGCTGCAGCCACACCCGGCCCGAGGACTTTAGATCCCGACCCGGGGACTGCAGCAGCCGGCCGGGGGACTTCAACGACACAGCAGGCGGTGGCCGACTCCAACCCGCCACCTCCCAACCTAACCTCCCTAGTTGAAGTGGTCGTGCTGACGGTAGCAAAACTCGCAGCTCTATCATGGGCGCAGCCCATTCTCAACTTTCTGGTGAACAGAGAGCTGCCAACTGATGAGATCTTGGCCCGGCAAGTACAGCACCGGGCAAGAGCCTACACGATAGTAAATAGAGAGGTTGTCAGGCACAGCATAACTTGAGTCTTCCAGTGTTGTGTGGAGCCAGACACAGGCATGGCAATCCTCAAAGACATCCATCAAGGCGAATGCGGCCACCACGCGACCTCAAGATCACTTGTTGCCCAAGCTTTCCGCCATGGCTTCTTCTAGCCGACTGCTTTGGAAGACGCCAAAGACTTGGTCAAGCATTGCAAGGGGTGCCAGAAATTCAGCTCCAAGCAACATCTGCCAGCTTCTGCATTCAAGACCATCCCCCTCACTTGGTCGTTTGCCGTTCTGGGGGCTAGACATGGTGGGCCCATTCAAGACGGCACGCGGCGGCATGACTCATCTGCTTGTCGCCGTGGACAAGTTCACCAAGTGGATCAAAGCAAAGCCAATCAAGAAGTTGAATGGGCCGACTGCCATGACCTTCATTGCAGATATCACCGTCCGATACGGCATACCACACAGCATCATCACCGACAAATGGCACAAATTTTGCCAAAGGGGCATTGGCCCATTTCTGCGCGACGCAGGGCATCCGAGTGGACTTAGCGTCTGTTGCCCATCCAAGTCAAGCGAGCAAACAACCTCATCCTCTTTGGCATCAAGCCCCGATTGGTCAAGCCACTGGAGCGCTCGGCCGGTTGCTGGATCGATGAGCTGTCGGCCGTCCTCTGGAGCCTGCGCACCACTCCAAACAAGCCAACCGGCTTCACCCCCCTTCTTCCTTGTGTACGGGGCCGAGGTTGTCGTCCCAACTGACATCGAGTTCGACTCACCTCGCGTCACCATGTACACGGAGGCAGAGGCGAAGGAAGCACGAGAAGACGGCGTCGACTTGCTAGAAGAGGGCCGGCTATTGGCACTCAGTCGGTCTGCCATCTACCAGCAAAGCCCACACCGCTACCACAGTCGGAAGGTCAAGCCGAGATCCTTCCAAGAGGGAGACCTTGTGCTCCGGCTGATCCAGTGAACAGCCGGCCAGCACAAGCTCTCGGCCCCTTGGGAAGGCCCCTTCATCATCAGCAAAGACTTGGGCAATGACTCCTACTAACTGATCGATGCACAGAAGCCTAGGACGCGCAAGAGGGACGACTCCGGCAAGGAATTAGAGCGCCCATGGAACACAAACTTCCTTCGAAGATTTTACAGTTGATACAGTATGTACCATGTTATCTTTTGTATTAAGCGCAAGACATCGGGTCCCCTGAAGAGTACTTGGGGACTAGCCTTTTTTATCTATATGATAAGTTTTATGCCTATGAATGTGTTACTTCATTTTTTCCACCTCGCATCGGGTTCGACAAGTCGGCCCGGGGGCTTTCCGCCTTATAGTATGTCAGTGCTACCTACAGTCGGACAAGTAATGTGCCGGTATCTAAGCCCTCTCTTGCCACAAGCCGCAGCTCACAGAGCAGCTGTCCGGCTGGCAAGAGTCGAAGGCAGGAAACAATGCCCACATGAAAAATGGCTAAGGACCAAAGCATTTACATAAGATAGGTCGGCTTCCTGCCTCACCAACCGGCTGCTGAGCAGCCGTCCGGCCGGCTTCTCACTTACCTTGTTACGTCCTAGATGGCCGAAGTACTTGTCCTCCCAAACAGCTAAGTATTTGTCCCAGCCACAGTCTACAGAGCGGCTGCCTGGCTGGCAAGATGACAGCTAAGGGAGGGAGGCAAAGGAAAAAGCCAAAAAGGACAAAAAAGCAAGAAAAGTTGGAACTCGGTGCAAGCACAGCACGAGCAAAATAATATTTACATAAGCAAGGCTTTCAAGACGGAATTCAATAAGTTTGAATACACCCCCAATGGGTGGAACTGCGCAAGTTTAACGACATTGTTCAAAAGACTACAGAGCAGCAAAAGTTAAAGATAAGTTAGCCACCTAGGTCATGGGAGCAACAGGCGGGTCCGGCGGGTTGGTGCAGTCGGTGGCGCCGGCTGGTGGAGTGGTTGGCTGGCGGATCTCGGCTTGGTCGTCTCCAGCAGCAGTCGACGCACTTGCATGCGGATCGTTGCTCAAGGCACGGTCGAGTTGAGGCTGGCTGTCTACTCCGTCCTCCGCCGCGGTGTCTTCATCATCCTTGCTATCCTCATCTTCGCCCTCATCGCTGGAGGTGATCTCCTCCGCCGAGTCTTTCTCTTCTTCTGGGTTCAGCCCGAACAAGTCCGACGGCACCTCAGCACCCTCTTCGTTCAGCTCGGTGATGAAGAGGTTGGTGTCCGTGTACTCGGCGATCGATGCGGCGACGTGAATGAGAGCATCCCTCACCACCACCAGCTCTTAATTGGCATCTTGCCAGAACGTGGCCAACTGGGCTAGATCTAGCCCAGGATACCACGCTCTGACGAACTCCAAGGCCCGTCGTGTGCCTGCCAGGGCTGAGGATCCCTTCCACACCTCCAAGTGGCTGATAGCCACGTCCAGCCAGTCGGCAGTCCGACTGGGGGTGCGCGGGGCTTGGACGCCTGCTACGTCTTGAGCTTGCATTGGTTTTCCTTGAAGAGGAAAGGGTGATGCAGCACAGTAGTGTAAGTATTTCCCTCAGTTTTTGAGAACCAAGGTATCAATCCAGTAGGAGGCTCCTCAATAGTCCCATGCACCTACACAAACAAACAAAGAACTCGCAACCAACGCGATAAAGGGGTTGTCAACCCCTTCACGACCACTTGCGAAAGTGAGATCTGATAGAGATAATATGATAAGATAAATATGTTTTTGGTATTTTATGATATGGATTGGAAAAGTAAAGATGCAAATAAAAGTAGATTGAAAGCTTATATGATAAGAGATAGACCCGGGAGGCATAGGTTTCACTAGAGGCTTCTCTCAAGATCGCATAAGTATTACAGTGGGTGAACAAATTACTGTCGAGCAATTGATAGAAAAGCAAATAATTATGAGATTATCCAGGCATGATCATGTATATAGGCATCATGTACGTGACAATTAGACCGACTCCTGCCTGCATCTACTACTATTACTCCACACATCGACCGCTATCCAGCATGCATCTAGAGTATTAAGTTCATAAGAACAGAGTAACGCTTTAAGAAAGATGACATGATGTAGAGGGATAAACTCATGCAATATGATATAAACCCCAACTTTTTATCCTCGATGGCAACAATACAATACGTGCCTTGCTGCCCCTGCTGTCACTGGGAAAGGACACCGCAAGATTGAACCCAAAGCTAAGCACTTCTCCCATGGCAAGAAAGATCAATCTAGTAGGCCAAACCAAACCGATAATTCGAAGAGACTTGCAAAGATAACTCAATCATACATAAAAGAATTCAGAAGAGATTCAAATATTTCTCATAGATAAACTTGATCATAAACCCACAATTCATCAGATCTTGACAAACACACCACAAAAAGAGTTACATAAAATATATCTCCACAAGAGAGGGGGAGAACATGGTATTGAGATCCAAAAAGAGAGAAGAAGCCATCTAGATAATAACTATGGACCCGAAGGTCTGTAGTAAACTACTCACAACTCATCGGAGGGGCCTTGGGGTTCATGTAGATGCCCTCCATGGTGGATTCCCCCTCCGGTAGAACGCCGGTGACGGCTCCAAGATGGGATCTCACGGATACAGAAGGTTACGGTGGCGGAAATATTTCTTTGGTGGCTCCCTTGATGGTTTCGGGGTATACGGGTATATATAGGAGGAAGAAGTACGTCGGTGGATGCCCGAGGGGCCCACGAGATAGGGGGCGCGCCCTGTAGGGGGGGGGGCTCCACCCTCATGGCCGCCTCGGGAGCTTCTTGACTTGCACTCCAAGTCCTCTGGATCACGTTTGTTCCACAAATCACGTTCCCGAAGGTTTCATTCTGTTTGGACTCCGTTTGATATTCCTTTTCTTCGAAACACTGATATAGGCAAAAAAACAGCAATACGGGTTGGGCCTCCGGTTAGTAGGTTAGTCCCAAAAATGATATAAAAGTGTAAAGTAAAGCCCATAAACATCCAAAACAGGTAATATAATAGCATGGAACAATCAAAAATTGTAGATACAATGGAGACGTATCAACGCCTGGCCAGAGGGCGGAGATCACCTGGGCTCCGACACACTGCTGCCAGCGGAGCATCCGATGAGCCGGCTAGAGACGAGCCTGGATGGCAAGGAGCTGCTCGTCGAGCGACCGACCAGCGTTCAGCGCGATCTCCGCACCAGCCTGCCTTCGCTCTTCGTGGCGAGCTTCGATGGCTTGGCTGGCGACTACGGCGTGGCCAGGGAAGTACTCTGTGCAAGATGAAAAAAGAAATATGAAGTCGGAAGCCGGATCATATAACAGTCGGCAGACCAAGGAAAGAAGAAGGCAACTCGCCATTGACCATGTCCTCGATCGGGCCGTAGCCATCATTCAGCGCCCTCTCCGTATCGGCCCAACTCGAGCACTGAGTCTCAAACTCGGCTTGGAGAGTGGCCTCACTGTCCTTCGCCGTCTGAAGGTCCGCCTTGTGAAGCTCCGCCTGGTCATCTAGCTCCTTGACCAGGCAGTCGCGCTCCTGGGCCACCTTGCTGCACTCCTCCTCCTTGGTGCGCAACGCTGTTTGGGCCTTGCCTAGCTGTTCCTGCAGGGCGGCGTTGGCCTCTACGAAGACAGCAAAGAAAGGTGGTCAACAATGAAGAAAGGAAACAAGAAGTTGCCGGAGAGATCTGGCCCGACTGCTCAGCAGTCGGCCTGAATCTCGGGGACTACACCCAGCGGGTGCGCGGACGCGCCCCCACGAGAGAGAGAAGGTGGAGTGCTTACTCCGGATCTCGGACAAGTCAGCGGTCCAGTGGGCGAGCTCCCGGACCTGGGAGTTGAAGGCGGCAGCGCGGAGATTGTGATAATCCTGCAATAAGGACAACAGAAAAGAAGGCAGGTCAACACTCGAGCCTACTTGAAAGTTCCAGGCCTCCTGCTCAGCAGCCAGCCCGAAACTCAGGGACTACACCCAGTGGGTGCACTGACGCGCCCCCACAGAAGAGTACAAGAATAAAAACAAGAATCATACCCAGATAACCGCTCACGATGCCAGGAACTCCTGCGTGCAGTGCTGGAGAGCGGCGGCCTGAGCCTGGAGCCGGGCCCGGACGTCCTGCGCTGCCGCGTTCAGTACGGTTGTCCCGCCGCCAGGCCTCCACTCCGGCGAGCCGATGCTAGTGGCCTCCACCTCCAGGGCCGACGAGCTCGTGGCCCCGACCATCTGTGGCTGTGGCGCCTAAGCCACCTTCGCTGCATGCCGGCATGCCGGGGAGCGGTCCGAGATGGTCGCCCTTGCTCCCTGCTCGTCGCCAGCCGGCGGCACCGGTGGTGCGCCAGGCTAGCCGCCTTGGTTCTAGACGGTCGGCACCGGCGGGGCATCTCTGCCCCCAGGGTGATGCCGTCACTCCCCTCCCTCTCCATGGTCAGCTTGCCGTCGCCGGCTCCTCCAACCGGCGTCAAGATCTCGGGCGCAGGTGGCGCGGTGCGGAGAGGGATGGCGAGTTTTGGGGCCTGGCCACGTGCAGCCTCTTCCGCCTGCGCCTTGGCCGTGGCGTCCACTTGGGCCATGGTCGCGGCCTCAGCTTGCGCCTTTGCGGCCGCGTCCACCTCATCCTGCACCGCCTTCGCCACCGCCGCCTTCTGCCGCTCCGCCTCCTCCTGCTCCTCGTGCGCCTCCTGCGTGTTCCTCTCTGTCGTCGCCAGGAGCTCGGTGCGCGGGTCCACGTGGCGGGTGTTGGCGGAGCCCTCCATCATCCCGACAACGGAGGTGGCGCCAGACCGCTCGAGAGAGAGTGGGGCCCTGATCAAGCAAAAGTAAAAAAAGAACTCAAAATGATGTTTGCAAGAAAAAAGGAGAAAGGACACAAGAAGAAATAAAATACTTACGCAGACACCATCTGGGGCTGCTTCACGGCCTTCCGAAAGCGGTTCACCTTCGCGGCGGCCTCCTCCCGCTTGGTCGCCACCGCCGAGCTCTTGGATTTCTTCGGCCGACTGTCGTACATTGATGGCGTGGCCCGGCGCTTTAACACGCAGCCTGGGGCAATTGGCGCGGCTGATGAGCTCGCACCCGCCTGGTCGGTAGCCGGCTGGCGGTGTGGCATCTCCTCGTCATCATCATCCGGACACTGGTCGAGGCCGCCTCCACCTCCGGAGCCGCCTGCTCCGCCACCACCACCCGTGGTGTCGTCTTCTTTCAGGACAGTCGCCCCCAAGTCAGGGTTATCCACGTCACTCACCGATCGGTCGGGGGCATATTTGTGGCCCTGCTCCATGGCGTTGGCTGCCGACTGGGTGGTCAAGATCTGCTTCATGGCCGACCGGTCAGGCGGCAAAGAAGAACCCGACAACTAAAGAGAAAAGAGAAAAAGTTCAGGACTCACCACAGGCGGCGGGTGCGCGCGGGTGTACGGCTCCTTGCCGAACTGCCACTCTTCCGGGAGCTTGCAGTTTGAGATGTAGTTCACCAGATGATCCACCTACGTGCTCGGCATCTTGTTGGTGCACATTCGGCACGAGTCTTGGTGCCCGCTCATCTTGCTGATCATATGAGGCCGGCCTTGAAGGGGGAGCACCCGGTGCACCATGAAGGCGGTCAGCAGGTCCGACCCCTTGAGGCCTTCTACCTCCGTCAGCACCTTGAGTCGCGCGGTGACGGCGGAGGAAGCGGCCGACAGCGTCTTCGGGCGCAACGCCCAGTTGGTGCGGGGTACAGCCGGCGGGCCGGCTACATAAGCCGGCAGGCTGACGAAGTCGGCTACCGGGTGGACATTCTTGACATAAAAATAAGATTTTTGCCACAGCTTGACCGACTGGGTCAAGCTGATGGCCGGGAAGCAGTTGTCGGTGCTCGTACGCTGCACCATGATGAAGGCACCGCACTGAGCCGCCTTCCCCTTGGCGTAGGTACCGCGCTTGGTGTAGAAGAACTCCCTCCAGAGCTCGAGGGTGGGGAGGATGCCGAGGTAGCCTTCACAAAGAGTCACAAAGGCCGACAGCAGCACCATCGTGTTCGGTGTGAGGTGGTGCGGCTGGAGGCAGTAGAGTTGGAGGAAGGATCGGAGGAAGCCGCTCGCCGGCAGGCCGAAGCCGCGAAGGCAGTGTGATTGGAAGATGACGCGCTCGCCTTCCTCCGGCGCCGGTGAGATCTCCCTCTTGGGCGGCAGGCGTACCTCTATGAAACCCTCGCCGGGCAGCCGCCGTGTTTTGCGGAGGAAGGCGAGGTGATCCTCGTGGACGTCGGAGCCGTCCCAAGCTCCGAAGCTCGGCCGCTCGTGCGCTATGAGCACTTGGAGCTTGACAGAGGCGCGGTGCGGCGGCGAAGATACGAGCCCGTGGTGGAGCTATGGCGCTACGGGGTGGCTGGAATCGGCGGTGACGAACTGCGGCGGCAGCAGAGAGAGCAAGAAGAAGCTGGCGAAGGAGGAGGAGGGCGCGCGTGCGTCTGCCGCTCCCCTCCTTCCCCTACTTATAGCCCTGGGCGGCGGATGAGGGAGTCCTGGATTAAGGGGTTCTCGGCCGTTCGGACTATGTGACATGGACCGGACTGATGGGCAATGAAGATACAAGACAGAGGACTTCGTCCGCGTCTGGATGGGACTCTACTTGGCGTGGAAGGCAAGCTTGGCATTCGGATATGAAGATTCCTTTCTTTGTAACCGACTTTGTACAACCCTAGTCCCCTCTGGTGTCTATATAAACCAGAGGGTTTAGTCCGTAGGGCAGAATCATAATCATACGGGCTAGACTTCTAGGGTTTAGCCATTACGATCTCGTGGTAGATCAACTCTTGCAATACTCATATTCATCAAGATCAATCAAGCAGGAAGTAGGGTATTACCTCCATAGAGAGGGCCCAAACCTGGGTAAACATCATGTCCCCCGCCTCCTGTTACCATCGACCTTAGACGCACAGTTCAGGACCCCCTACCCGAGATCCGCTGGTTTTGACACCGACATTGGTCCTTTTATTGAGAGTTCCGCTGTGTCGTCACCAAAAAGGTTTGATGGCTCCATCAATCATCTACAACAATGCAGTCCAAGGGGAGGTTTTCCTCCCCGGACAGATCTTCGTATTCGGCGGCTTCGCACTGCAGGCCAACTCGCTTGGCCATCTAGAGCAGATCGACAACTACGCCCCTGGCCATCAAGTCAGGATTGGAAGCTGGAATTATGTTGCCGATATCCAGAGAGACTTGATCTTCGCATGATTCGAGCCCACGGCAGCCGCTCCCTGCCACCACGATGAACATGACCTAAATCTGACATCGAACTGTGCAGAGGAGATAGGGCCTGTAACTGCTCTGGCCCTAGATCCGGAGCAGATTGCATCATTCAAGGACAGGAGGCTCAACCCCGTCGCGGAAGCCGCATACTCAGCAGCGTTGGAGCCGCACACAGATCCAACTTCGAGCGGGGCCTGTGTCAACGGAACCTCGGATTCGTCTCCGGCCACAGATTCTGAACTGCGTGCATCCACGCCCATCGAACCTAATCAGGTGTTGATCGTTGAGTTCAGCTCCGCGTACATCTTCTGGCACTCACCTTTAGGCGATGTGTTAAACTCATTAAAATCCCTCTCCTTGTCACGAGACCCTCAGCCGAACTATATCCGGCTTGAATTGGAAGCTGATGGCGGAGAATTCCGCTTCCCACCCACCACCCACTTCATAGCCACTGTCGAAGACTTAACCGACATTCTTGATTACGGCTCTGAAGACATTGACGGTATGGATGACGATGCCGGAGAGGAGCAGGAACCACCGCCTACTCGGTGTTGGACTTCCACACCCAAAGAGAACAACAACGACAACCAAAAGCATCCAGTCGAGGATAAGCCTCCTGAGATACAGCCAAAACGTCGGTGTCAGCAATGCAGCTCCGAACCACGTCGTGGAAAGAACAGCAATACCGGCACAGGACCGGACGGTGCCGAAGACAATGAAGACCCTGTTGAGCCAACCTCCGAAAAGGACAGAAGGGAAGATGGGCGAGTTAGCCCTGATTATCGGCGTCCTGGACTTGGGGGGATCCAGTCCTGCCTGCCTGCGGCCCACCATGTGGCTCCATCGACAGCCTGGTATGGCCCACCTTCAGCACCAACACCGCAAGACCCTCGCGAGGGGCCAACCCTCACGAGGCAGACGATGCCAAGACCCCCTAAGGAGTTGGCCTCCTCAGGAGGGCTCCTAAGGGGCGGAGAGTTCTATGCAGCTACCTCATGAGGCTTAGTTGACGTGAGCCATGACGACCAAGGCCGGGCGGGCGCCAGGCAGGCACCAGGTGGGCGTAGAGCGCAGGTTTCCTCTTCGGTACAAGGGAGGCAAGTCGTAGGTGCAGCATCCCGAGGAATCAGCCGAAGGTTTCCATTCTGGTGCAACAAGACCAAGACCGCCAGGATAGCAGGATGGAGGTCATCACCGAGCCCACCGCAGCGTCATGACCAGAGGCTTTTTGTAGGCAAAGACTAGTTTTGTCAGGATAGACTGTACTGCTTGTCCCCCTTCAAATCCCGCTGTTGTGGACTCCCTTCCCGCTCATATTTGGGAAGAGGACCAAGGCCACTATATATAGGACTAGCCACCACCATAGGAAGGGGGCTGAAATCAGAACAAGTAGAACACCACACCAGCTCAAGAACACCTCACCTCCTGAGGCTTGTTCATCCTTGTACTAGTTCACCCATAGTCCCTCGAGGCAATCCACCACACCACACTGGATTAGGGTATTACACCACAACGGTGGCCCAAACCAGTATAAAATCTTTGTGTCTTTGTGTCTCTGTGAGCTCAACGCGCTAGGCTAGGGAGGATCATGAGTAGGCAGGCTGGGCAGGTTGAAATCCGACATTTGGCGCACCAGGTAGGGGTGCGTCGGATCCTCTCTTCCGTCGTTCGATCCGTCTCTGCTCCGACATCTCCATGGCCGACGCGCGCAAGGCTCGCGCCGAGCGTCAGGCCGCGGTCGCCGCCCGCGTCGCTCAGACGGGTCCGGCGGGTGACAGCTGCGCCTGCCGCGCTCCTTCTCGGTGGCCAATGCCGCCATGGGCCCTGTCGGCCACGACCAGCAGGCCTCATCGCTGCACCCGTCGGTGCACCGTGACGGCCACACTGCTACTCCGTCCCTGACCCCAGCATCTTCATTGTCGCAAGCGCGACGCAGCCAGTTAGATGCGCAGGCCGCTCTGCTCATAGCACGGAAGCTCCTTTGCTACCGTCCCATGGGAGATCTCTATGAGGAGTGGCTCGCGCGTATCGCCGAGCTCATCAGTGTCGCGCACGGGGGCTCCAACGGGCCGGCTCGCTCGCTGCCTCAGCCTCCACCTGCAGCGGGCGACGTGGCGCATGGGGCTCCTCCACCACCTCCACCCTGGGACGCCATCATCGAGCCAAGGCGCATGGCTCCGCAATGTGACCCGCAGCGCCAGACACCAGCTCGGGACGATGTGAGCTACCAGGTGGTGCAGCGCCCTCGGGGGAGGCATGCGTGCTTCTAGCGCCCCAGCACTAGGCCCGCGTGCCGCCGCAGGAGGTGGCGGTGCGCGTGCACCAAGATTACGTTCCACCCCCTCGACAACCTCCGATGGCCACGGCAGGGTGGCGCACATTCACTCCGGAGCTCCGCAATGTCGTCTGGCCAAGCAAGTTCAAGCCCGAGCTGCCTCCGCACTATGACGACACGGCAGACCCCGCCGAGTTCTTATCAATTGCACCCGTAGACTCTCGTACGCCTTAATTCGCCAGGGGCTTCATTACGCCCCATAATACGGTAACAAAGTCCGAACACTTTTACAGTATAGTTCGGCACCCCGAACTTATAGCATTATATGCATCGGCTCTGAATCATGTCTTTGGTCAATAGTTCGGTTGCCCGGCTCTTGTGGTTACTACCTTATGTTCCGCTATATTGGCTAGGGTAGTAAAGGGGGAACTACTGCGATTGTGTCCTGGTTCTTCCAGATGAGCACCTCAATAGAGAAAGCCGAAAACTGACTGTCATGATGCGGCGAGAGACGGTTAGCTGTTCGAGAGGTTACAAATCTTTAGTGATTTTTTCCGCATTGTGCGATGAATCCGTTTTTATTCGATGAGGTGTTTACAGCACCCCAGGTTCGGACTTACGAACACTAGGGGTTGCGCCTAAAATTTCTATTGTCAAACTCATATGGCTAAGTGAGGGTGATAAAGCCACATCGTCCGATTGCCTGGTTCGTTGCGCTAAACACCTCCTTAAAGGACCAAAACTTTGGATAAAGAGTGTTTAGATTCATCCCGAACACCCACGTACTGCCTACATGGGGGCTGAAGCCGACGACTGGCCAACTCTCAGATTTAATAAAACGGACACACATGAGGTAAAATTTTCAAAAAACAGACATTATATTACATAAACGACTCTGTTTCATATTACAGGACAGGATAACATGAATGTATTCATGGAAATATAATATCCTTAGCACATTGCTCTGCCACAATGCGGGATCCTTCCAAGACATTGTCAAAATACAGCTTGGGCGTGCGGTGCTCCTTGCCCGCGGGCGGTCCCTCGGTCACAAGCTTCACGGCGTCCATATTCGCCCAGTTCATCTTGACTCGGGCAAAGGCCATTCGCGCGCCTTCGATGCAGACCGACCGCTTGATGGCATCAAGCCGAGGGCAGGCATTGACCAGCCGCTTCACGAGCCCGAAGTAGCTGCTGGGTATGGCTTCGGCAGGCCATAGCCGGATTATTAAATCCTTCATGGCTAGTTCGGCCGCCCTATGCAGTTCGACCAGCTGTTTTAGCTGATCGCTAAAGGGCACCGGATATTCTAGCGCAAGGTATTGCGGCCAAAATAGCTTCTCGTAGAGCTCCCCTCTTTGGCCCGAAAGAATTCCGCAGCGTTTGAAACACTGCGCGACAGATCCGCAAACGCCCCTAGAGAACTCCAAATCCAAGTCAGTAAGAGGAACCTTTCCTTCACATATTTGCTCTACATAATAGGATTCAACCCGGGCATCGTGTGTGCTTTGGCGGACCTTGGTAAGTTCGGACTCTTGATCCTTAATATTGCGCTCCAAGGACTCGCATTTTTTCACGACGTCCTCGAGCTCCTACTGGACCTCATTGACCCTGGCCTCATGCTTGTCACGGACGTCCTGTTCCTTAGCTGGTCTATCCTCGGCCTCGGCCAGCGCCTTCTTGAGGGTCTCCCCTCGGTCGCCGCTCCTGCAAATAAAAGGGCACTTTAGTGAGCACAAATCATTCATCCTTCCTGAATATAGACAAGGTTATTGCATACCTTGGTTGTCTTCCAGCTGTTTCTTCACGCGGCCGAGCTCTTCCTCGGTCCGCTCTAGACTCTCCTTTAGTCCGGACACCTCGGCAGCATGAGAGGTCGCAGCCAGTAACCACGCCTACTTATTCACATAGACATTTTAGGTTAGCCTCCTGCTAAAGTTATTTGATCCTATGTTCGGCTTTTATTTTTGAACACCGAACAGTGTCTCAGGGGCTACTGTCTACACTGTGACGTTCTTTTTATATAATTGCGTTGCTTACCTCAAAGCCTATTAGAAGGCTTGTGCAGGCTTCGGTCAGTCCGCTTTTCACAGACTGGATCCTCTCAACCGCCGTACCCATAAGGGTATGGTGCTCCTCGACAATGGAAGTGCCTCGCAACACTTCGAGCAAAGTATCCGGTACCTCTGGATGGACAGAGGTCACTGGTGGAATGGGTGCACCTCCTTCTCTTGAAAGAGGCTGCTTGCCTGATTCCGGAGCCATATGGGTCTCCGAAATTGTATTCGGCTAGGGGCCGAATTGGATATGGTCCCCATCGTCAGCGTCCATGGGGGTTTGCTCCCCCATGTGTCCGGCGGCCGAGGTTTCACCCTATGGCGCCGCCTTGACGGCCTCCCGAGTCTCTCCTGGGATCCTTCAGGACAACACCTCGGTGTTATCCATGGCCTTGGGAGAGGACGCCGCCGGAAGGGTCCCGCTGTCCATCGCCTCCGGGTCCAGCGAATCCCCCGAAGATGAGGATCGCTCAAGGTTGGATCGAGCCAGACTGCAAATACATGATTCAACACATTAATACTATAAAGTAGTGAGGCCGGATATATGAATGTGTCCGGGTTTTTGAGTACTCATGATTTGGCCAGGGGCTTGTCCCTGGGGTACCATTCTGGGCTGTTGTCGGTGGCCGCAGTGGAGTCGTCCGGGAGGGAAGCTTTCCCCTTCTTGGACGCTTCGGCCTCCAGATGCGTGGAGGCCGTCCTTTTCTTCCTCCCCCCTTCAGGGGGGGATGGCTTTCTTCTTCCTCCTCCTCTTCCTCGTTGTCCTCGGCGGCGGAGGAATGAGTCTCGGCGTCTTCGGACATAACGTCCGAAGTGCCCTTGCGACGGAGACCACCCCTGGTCCCCCTGGCCTTCTTCTTGGCCTTCTTCTCCGGCGCTTGATAGGGCACCAGAACCAGCATCTTCGTCAGAAGCGGGATTTCTGGGTCTTCGGGTAGCAGAGCCGGATAGTGAATCCGCTCTGCCTTCTTTGTCCAGCCCTGAGAAAATCAATAGGAAGGCTTAGGCGTCTTCCTTGAGTATGCAAGTAAAGGATACACCTTGAAAACATGAAAAAAAACATACCGAACTAGCAGGATGGGCCAAATCGTGCCCACGGTCCTCGGTGGTGTCCGGCCACGTCTCACTGGACTTGAAAAGCACCTTCCAGATGTCTTCGTGCGTAGTGCCGAAGAACTGCAGCAAGGTCTGGTGCTTGGCCGGATTGTATTCCCACAAATGGCACGTCCGGCTTTGGCACGGAAGGATCCGATGAATGAGCATCACCTGGATCACATTGACAAGCTTGATGTTGTTGTCCCTCATGCTCTTGATGCGCGTCTGAAGCGCTGTCAGCTCATCCGACAAAGACCAGTCCAGGCCCTCCTCTGGCCAGGAGGTGAGCCGCATCGGGGCTCTGGACCGAAATTCGGGAGCCATGGCCCAGGTGGTGCCGCGCGGCTCTGTTATGTAGAACCACGATTTCTGCCACCCCTTGACGGTCTCCACGAAGGAGCCTTCGGGCCGTGTGACATTGGTCATCTTGCTCACCATGGCGCCTCTGCACTCTGCATGTTGGCCACTTACCACCTTCGGCTTCACATTGAAGATCTTTAGCCATAATCCGAAGTGGGGTGGGATGCGGAGGAAGGCCTCACACACGACAATGAATGCCGAGATATTGAGGATGGAGTTGGGGGCCAGATCGTGAAAATCCAGCCCGTAGTAGAACATGAGTCTGCGGACAAATGGATGGAGAGGAAATCCCAGCCCATAGACAAAGTGGGAGATGAACACCACCCTCTCATGGGGCTCCGGGGTAGGGACAATTTGTCCCTTGGCTGGAAGACGGTAGGCGATTTCTTTGGCCAGATACCCAGCCTCCCGGAGCTGGGTGATGTCCTTCTCCTTGACAGTGGAGGCATCCAATTTCCCTGTGCTCCGGATCCGGACATGGTTGGAGTGCTTTCTTGGGGCGGAAAAGATGAGAACCTGGGCGCTAGAGCTCGAGAATGGGAAGGCAGAGAGAGAGAAGGCGTGGGTAAAAAGGGGTGAATCCTTATCTCCTTATAAAGGCAGCAAATATCAAGCGCCTCCCCACTCGCCTTAAAACTCGCCTATTCCCCAAGGGTTGTGCAAACGACATGGTTGGGTTAGCCATGCCAGTATTGATGAGAATCCCGCAATAAGGGGACATGATCTCTGCTTTGACAAGACGTGCCAATGAAACCGCGTCTCGAAATATAAAGCGACAGGCTAAAAACGGTTCGAACAATGACTAGGCGGTGACGTGATGTCACGCGACAAAAGGTTTTCAGCGGATTGGACTCGTGAAATATTATACTCTCTGCGGTTGTGTGTGGTATTTGTTTTGCAGAGCCAGACACATTTTATGTATTCAAAGGAAGCTTTGGAGTATTCGGAGGAGGAAACCGCCTTGCAATGCCGAAGGCAATCTACGCGCCGGACACCTCGTCATTGAAGCCTGGTTCAAGGGCTACTGAGGGAGTCCTGGATTAAGAGGTCCTCGGTCGTCCGGACTATGTGACATGGGCCGGACTGATGGGCTATGAAGATACAAGACAGAAGACTTTGTCCCGTGTCCGGATGGGACTCTACTTGGCATGGAAGGCAAGCTTGGCGTTCGGATATGAAGATTCCTTTCTTTGTAACCGACTTTGTACAACCCTAGTCCCCTCTGGTGTCTATATAAACCGAAGGGTTTAGTCCGTAGGGCAGAATAATAATCATACGGGCTAGACTTCTAGGGTTTAGCCATTACGATCTCGTGGTAGATCAACTCTTGTAATACTCATATTCATCAAGATCAATCAATCAGGAAGTAGGGTATTACCTCCATAGAGAGGGCCCGAACCTGCTTAAACATCATGTCCCCCGCCTCCTGTTACCATTGACCTTAGACGCACAGTTCGGGACCCCCTACCCGAGATCCGCCGGTTTTGACACCGACAGCGGAGCCGAGGGGGCGGGGCATAGGGATCGTGGGATTAACTGTGCCCACGACCCCACGACCCCGAGTTTATCGCTCCATAACGGCATGCGTTTATGACGCTCCGGAACTCCAACTGTCCACCTCGGCCGCAGCGGATCCGCGCGCGTGCCGATGCACGGTAGTGGCGGGCCCCAGCCTGCGGTGATGTTCCGTCCCGCTCATGGGCTGGCAGGCTGCTCCAGCCGGCTAGCACCGTGTGGCGCGCAGTCAGCGAGCGGCTGGCTCGACGCCCAGCGAGCGCACCACCTAGCTCCCGCCTCCACATTTCAAAATCACCAGACGGCATGCCTGGTCGCGGCTGACTCCTAGCTGTCGGCTCTTCAAAGTAGGAAGCTGTTGAGGCCTCTCGCCTTTTTCAGCCATGATGCCCCACCAGCTTCGGGGACTACTGTCGGAGTAAATGATCACAGGTAGCCTTATCCGCTCCCCATGACGCTCTAAGACATTGGGGCTGACTACGGCCCTCAAGCATCAAAAAGAAAGGTCCGCCTTCTTATGGCCGGCTGATCCAAGCGGCCAGCTGCAGGAAGGCGGCAAGGCCCAAAGAGCGGCCCCAAAGTGGGCTGACTCCAAGCAGGTGTCCGCCAAGGCGGCCGACTCCTAGCAGGAAGCCCACCCTCGCACCATCAATGTCTGCACCACATGACCACGACGAGACGGGGCATGGCTACAGTACAGCCTGCCACCCCCGAATACCGGAACGGGCATGGCCATAGTGCGGCATACTGGGCGTCCATCCCTAGCTCGGCGCGGCACTGTTGCCATGCTACCCATGGCATCATCCATGACAGAGCAGCCATGCTCCCACGACGGGTTGTCGGTACGACCCGCAGGCGGCGGGCCATACCTGTCCGTGAGATGCCAGAAGCGGCATGCCCGGACCAGTCAGCATAGGGGGAGGCCGGCTCCCAGTAGCCGACCCTCCCCTTCCCTAGAAGTTTGTGCACCATTAACCAAATAAGGCGGGGTGTGGCCACAGTGAACGCCCACCAGGCGGCGGTACTGTAGCCACACTCCCCCCGACCAAGCCTTCATCATCAAGGGCAGGGCTACAGTGATAAGCAGCCGACAGGACCCACAAGCGGCGGGCCCTACCTATTGGCCGAGAGCCCGATAGCCGGCAGGACCCACCAAGTGACGGGCCCTAGCAGTCGGCGGAGAAGCCGGCGACCATAGACACTGATGGCCCGGGCCTACTGAGGGAGTCCTGGATAAGGGGGTATCCGAACAGCCGGACTATATACATCGTCCGGACTATAGAAGCGGTCAAGATACAAGACTCAAGACTACGGCTCGTGTCCAGATGGGACTCTCCTTTGCGTGGAAGACAAGCTTGGCGATCCGGATATTATGTTTCCTTCCTTGTAAACCGACTCCATGTAAACCCTAGCTCTCCGGTGTCTATATCAACCGGAGAGCATGGCCCTTAGAAGGCCGATCACAATTACAATCATACCATCATAGGCTAGCTCTTAGGGTTTAGCCTCTATGATCTCGTGGTAGATCTACTCTTGTATTCCACATATCTTTAATATTAATCAAGCAGGAAGTAGGGTTTTACCTCCATCGAGAGGGCCCGAACCTGGGTAAACATTGTGTCCCTTGCTTCCTGTTACCATCAGCCTAAGACGCACAGATCAGGACCCCCTACCCGAGATCCGCCGGTTTTGACACCGACATTGGTGCTTTCATTGAGAGTTCCTTTGTGTCGTCGCTTCAAGGCTTGATGGCGTCTTCAATCGTCAACAACACGGTCGAGGGTGAGACTTTTTCTCCCCGGACAGATCTTTGTGTTCGGCGGCTTCGCACTGCGGGCCAATTCGCTTGGCGTTGGAGCAGATCGACAGCTTCGCCCCTGGCCACCAAATCAGGTTCGGAAACTTAAACTACACGGCGGATATCCGCGGAGAGTTGATCTTTGACGGATTCGAGCCTGCGCCAGGAGCGCCGGACAGCCACTCCGAGAACGGCCTAGACCTGCTGTCTGATAGTGCCCGGGACATCATCCCCGAAGCAGCCTTGGATCTAAATCCAGGGCAGGTTGTGTTTCCTAGGGACGGAGGGCTGGACCATGCTCCGCAGGCCGCACACTTATCAGCGGTAGAACCGAACACGGGTCCCATCGCTGTGGAGGCCTATAACCCTGGGCCCCCGGACTCATATCCGGTTGTTGGTCCTGGTCCGCTCACTCTTGAGCCAGGCGAGCCAGGCTGGGCTCCGGTAATGGAGTTTACCGCTGCGGACATCTTTCAGCACTCGCCTTTTGGCGACATGCTAAACTCATTAAAGTCTCTCTCTCTGTCGGGAGGCTCTGAGCCGAACTATGTCCGGCTTGAGTGGGAAGTAGGCGATGAAGGAATTCGCTACCCACCCACCACCCACTTTATCGCCACGATCGATGATTTAACCGACGTGCTCGACTTTGACTTCGAAGACATCGACAGTATGGACAACGATGCAGGAGACATACAGGAGCCACCGCTCACAGGGCGATGGACAACCACCTCTTCATATGATATATATATGGTGGACACTCCGAAAGAAACCAACGGCGATGAGGCAACGGAGGATAACCCCTCCAAGAAGAAAGCAAAGCATGGGCGTCGTCAGCGCCACTCCAAGCCCCGCCAAGGCAATACCGGCACCGGAGACGATAATAATCCGGACGGTGCCAACGATGAATACAACCCCGAACAGCCCGCCTTCGAGCAGGCCAAACAGGAAGACGGGCATGACAGCCCAGATGAACAAGCGAGGGACGGGCATCCGGAGGAGGAAAACTACATGCCCCTCTCCGAAGACGAGATTAGCCTCGGCAACGACGAGTTCGGCGTACCGGAAGACCCCACAGAGCAGGAGCGCTTCAAGCGCCGGCTTATTGCCATTGCTAGAAGCCTGAAGAAGAAGCAGCAGCAGCTCCAAGCTGATCAAGATCTGCTCACAGACAGATGGACAGAAGTCCTGGCAGCCGAGGAATATGGACTTGAGCGCCCCACGGCTGACCGACCGCCTCAAGGTCGGGACAAAACGGCATATCAGCCGAAATACCAGCCCGTACCCCCGCGCCAGTTTACTACGGCCCAGGGCAATACTCAGGACCTGCGCGATAAACCGGATAACACCGCAGGACAACCAAGATCAATCTACGGATCACGGAGGCGCGCCGAAGCACATGACGATGACCGTCATACCAGATACACCAACAACAAATCCGGCCGGGCCGAATACAACCAGTCAAACGCAGCCGGACTGCGCCGCGACATAGCCCGACATAGAGGCGCCACACACCCCCTATGCTTCACTGATGAAGTGATGGATCATGAATTCCCAGAAGGGTTTAAACCCGTAAACATCGAATCATACGATGGCACCACAGACCCCGTGGTATGGATCGAGGATTTCCTTCTCCACATTCACATGGCCCGCGGAGATGACCTACATGCCATCAAGTATCTTCGCCTTAAGCTCAAAGGACCTGCCCGGCACTGGCTAAACAGACTGCCCACAAATTCCATTGGCAGTTGGGAAAATCTGGAAGACGCATTTCTTGACAACTTCCAGGGCACATATGTGCGACCTTTGGATGCCGATGACTTGTTACTCAACAGCCCGAAGAATCAGCCAGGAAATTCTGGACTCGGTTCCTAACTAAAAAGAACCAAATAGTCGACTGTCCAGACGCCGAAGCCCTAGTGGCTTTCAAGCATAATATCCGTGACGAGTGGCTCGCCAGACACCTCGGCCAAGAGAAACCCAAGTCCATGGCATATCTTACGACACTAATGACCCGCTTTTGCGTGGGCGAGTACAGCTGGTGGGCTCGCAATAGCACTACGCCACATTCTGGAACTTCAGATGTCCGGGACAATAATGGCAAGCCACGGCGCAACAGACACAAGCGACGAAACAACGGCGACAGCACCGAGGATACTGCGGTCAATGTCGGATTCGGTGGAATAAAATCCGGTCAGCGGAAGAATCCATTCAAGCGTAACAATCAAGGACCGTCCAGTCTAGACCGTATACTGGAGCGCTCGTGCCAAATTCATGGCACCCCGGACAAGCCAGCCAACCACACCAACAGAGACTGCTGGGTATTTAGACAGGCCGGCAAAATAAACACCGAAAACAAGGACAAGGGGCTGCACAGCGACGATGACGATGAGCCCCAGCGTTCGAACATGGGGGGGCAGAAGAAATTTCCCCCCCAGGTGAAAACGGTCAACATGATCTACGCCACCCACATCCCCAAGCGGGAACGGAAGCGAGCACTGCGGGACATATATGTGATGGAGCCAGTCGTCCCCAAATTCAGCCCATGGTCAGCTTGTTCGATCACCTTTGATCGTAGGGATCATCCTACTAGCATCCGTAACGGCGGCTCAGCCGCATTCGTTTTAGACCCAATTATAGACGGATTTCACCTCACAAGAGTCCTTATGGACGGAGGCAGCAGCCTGAACCTGCTTTATCAGGACACAGTGCGGAAGATGGGCATCGACCCTTTCAGGATCAAGCCCACCAAAACCACCTTTAAAGGTGTCATTCCTGGAGTAGAGGCCCGTTGCACGGGCTCTATAACATTGGAAGTGGTCTTCGGATCTCCGGATAACTTCTGAAGCAAAGAGCTAATCTTTGATATCGTCCCTTTCTGCAGTGGTTACCATGCCCTGCTCAGACGAACCGTATTTGCTAGATTCAATGCGGTACCACACTATGCATACCTCAAGCTCAAGATGCTAGGCCCGCGCGGGGTCATAATAGTCAGCGGGAATATGGACCGCTCTCTCCGTACAGAAGAACATACTGCGGCCCTTGCGGCAGAAGTACAATGCGGCCTCCTCCGACAAACCACTAATCTGGCAATGACATTTTCAAGCTCCCTCAAGCGAGCGCGGAACACCCCGCAGCAAGATCAGCAGACACGACAAGAGCAGGACTAGCAGTCCGGCCTCCACTCAAATCCCATCAAGGCAGCATTCGTGCCACGCGTACAGAATTACGCACTCAAAATACCATGGGCACAGGTGGAGGCATATCAGGGGCTCAGCCAACAATACGGTATCACTTCATAACCTTTCCATTCACCCTTAAGGACATTGCTTTAGTGCAGCTTCTCCAGAATAGCCGGATGGTCGGACTTACATGGGAGAGGAAACCCAGGAGGCAACAGGCTTTGGGCACAGCAGGAAACACCCGGGTGGAATCTATTTATGATTGTTGTTTCTGCTTTATCTATCTGTACGTAGCCTGCCCCTGGATAGGATATGTCAAATAATCCTATTTGTCTCCGCCTAGTGCATACATTGTAAACATACGCTTAAACGTATTATTCATCAATGGGAGGCCACAAATAGCATCAGGTTACTTATTTTTATTTGAGCATTTTTTATAAATGTCTATTTAAATTTGCATCCGTACACTTTGGTACGTGTAGTTTGCTAGGGGCTTCTTATGTTACCCCATAATACGGCAAGTCAAGTCCGAACACTTTCAATAGTGCGTCACCCCGAACTTATAGCATTATATGCATCAGCTCTGAATCATGTCTTGGGTTACGGTTGGGATAGCCCGGCTCCCTTGCTTTGGTGCCTTACATTCCGTTAATTCGGCTAAGGTACCGCAGGGAGAACTATTGCAATTGTGCCCTGGTTCTGCTGGACGAGCACCTCAGTAGAGAAAGCACAAAACTGTCCGACATGATGTGGCGAGAGACTGGTCGCTGTTCGAGAGGTCTTAAAATCCTTAAATATTTTTCTGCTTTAGGCGTTAATTCGGCTTTGTCCGATATAGGCGTGTATAGCGCCCCAATTCGGCCTTCCGGATTCTAGGGGCTTCGCTGAAATTTAAAATCATAGACTTCTATGGCTAAGTGAAGGTTATAAAGCCATATAGTCCGATTGCGTAGTTCGCTGCGCTGGACACGTCCTTAAGGGACCAAATATTTGGATAAAGAGTGTCCGGGTTTTCCACGAACACCCCAATACTAGTTACACGGGGGCCGAAGACGACGACTGGCCTACTTTCAGAATTTGATAAACAGCCGCACAGAAGATAATATTTTAAATTACAAAAGCGCTACATAGCGCAAGTAACTTCGTCTTTAAATTACAAAAATGACAGAAGTGAATTCATTCAAAAAATTATGTCCTTGGTACATTCATCGGCCACGAGGTGTCGTGGTTCTAAGTCTGACAGTAGAATGGGGGGTAGGTATGGAGAGGCAAGATCCTAGCTATGGAGTAGTTGTACACACGAGTGTTTAGCGAGTTCAGGCCCTTCTCGGAGGAAGTAACAGCCCTACGTCTCGGAGCCCGGAGGTGGTCGACTGATTTCTGTGTATATGAGTTACAGGGGTGCGAACCCTTCTACCAGTGGAGGGGGGTGGCTTATATAGAGGACGCCAAGACCCTAGCCAGCCCACGTTAGCAGAGGGTTAAAGTACATTAAGGTCTGGCGTTACTGGTAACGCTCTACATAAAGTGCCATCATGACCATTAAGACTACTTAATTACAGACCGTTTGGATGTAGAGTAGATCCTGAACTTCTGATGGTCGAGTGAGTCTTCATGGTCGAGTGTCTTCTAGCCGGTCGAGTGGAGCCTCTCTTGGTCGACTGGAAGGTAGCTTCGTCTAAGGATGTCCTTGGGCATGGTATCCTAGATAGGTCCATGACCCTACCCTAGGTACATAACATCATCATTAGCCCCCGAATGGATCGAGGTTCGAGTGAGGAAGGAGTTGATGATTTTCTCCGACTCATTTTCTGTGCTTTGATTGTGTCGTATCTTGGATCGGCGATCTTCCTTTCGACGTTGGCGTCAACTTTTACTTCAGTCGCCTTGATCCATTCTTATCTTCTATCGAGTGAACTTTTGAACTTTGGTGAACTTCCGAGCGACGGATCGCGGGAAAGATATCGTCTGACAGATTGATCTGCTGTTAGCGGATTTTGCGGGATCTGAAATTTGGGAAGCGCGCGAAGTGGGGCGATCCGCGGCAATCGGACGGGATAAGGCATGGACGCCTCGATTTCCGCACCGCCTTTTTCGCCACGTATCGTGTGTGCGCGACTGTTTCGGGATGTGACAGGACTGCTCGGACCCACTCATCAGCCACTCAGAAGCGCCCTTATATAAAGCGCCGGGGAAAGGTTTTTTGAACAGTGCCTCCCCATTCTCCTCTCTTCCCTCTCTGCCTCCGCCCACAGCGCCTGCTCCCACCTCCGCCTATCTACCCCTCGAGCGCTTCGCCGGCGATAATGGTGAAGGAGAAGACGGCGGCCCTAGAGCGCACGAAGAAGGCGACGGCGACGGGGCAAGCGAAGGGGAGACCGTCTAGTCGGGGCGGATCTTCATCGAGGTCCCGCCTGCCGAAGGGTTGGGTCCAAGGGGATTGGATCCGCTCGACCATCACTGAGAAGGACCTCAACGACCTGGCCAATGAGGGACTGATCCCCCACGGGTCAGCGAGGCTCCCGGGGTCCGAGTGTCAACCGCAGCCGCAGGAGGGTGAGTGCGTTCTCTTAGCCACTCACATAGATCGTGGTTTCTCTCTGCCGCCGAGTGTTTTCTTCTGAGGGTTTCTGAATTTCTTTGGGGAGCAACTCCATCATTTCAATCCCAATTCCATCGCCTATCTTGCTGCCTTTGTGTCCATGTGCGAGAACTTCCTGGGTTGTCGACCACACTGGGGTCTCTTCAAGCACATATTCACCTGTCGCTCGCAGACATTGAAAAAGGCGAGTCCGGACGATGAGAGGACCAAGGTCATTCAGATGTGTGGGGGTCTTGGGATTCAGTTGAGGAACAAGAGCACTTTCCCGACCATGACCCTTCCTGAGTCGGTCAGAGGGTGGCAGTCGACTTGGTTCTACTGCCAAGACGAGTCGACGCCGGGGCAGTCGACCGGTCTCCCTCCGTTCTCCATGGACCGAGTAGACAAACCATCTTCTCTGAAGGTGCTTCTTGAGGAGAAAGCCGAGGTAAAAATGTTGATGGAGCGCGTGGTCCAACTCGTTCGGGACGGAGTGACGGGCATGGATCTTCTGGAAGTCTTCCTTAGGCGGTGCATCCAACCGCTTTAGTACCGAGGCCACCCGATGTGGTTGTACTATGGTACCGAAGACACCACCCGGGTCCATCCAGAAGCAGTCGACGACGCCACGCTGGAGAGGTGGGTGGTCGCCATCACAGGGAACAAGGACAACCCTCGAGGAGCTAGGAGGATCCCGCCACTCGACTGTACTTATACGCCGGACACGGTATGACCACTTATCTCCGATTGTGATCTTGCTTTATCCATTCTACTTTGCCGCGAATTGGTCGATTGATCTTTGTTTTGCTTTGTTATCTGACAGGCCACCACTGAGTTATACTCGATGCCCAATGGAGTGCAGACGCCGACTGAGGAGGAGGAAGGAAGCGGGGGCGAAAGCCCGGAGGAGCGGGATTCGAATGCTGACGACGACGAGGAGGGCGACGACTCTGGTGAGGAGGAAGATGAGGAGGAGGAGGAGGAAGTTGTGCCTCCCCGCTCGGAGAGACGCTCAAAGCTTGCCCATGATCCCGCGACTGAGCGCGGTAAGGGGGTGGCGACCGCTACCTAGTCGACCAAGCGCCCTCGGACGGCTTCTTCGGCGCTGACTGAGAAGGCTCCGAAGCAATCTCGAGTGGCACCGTCAAAACCTGCGAAGGTCTTGCCGAAGATGAAGATGGTGATCCCCACAATCTCAGGGTAATGGTAGTTTTGAGTTTTCCCCGTTTCATGAACTTGTTCTTGGTCGACTCATGGGTCAATCGACTGACTTTTGGAACTGCAACGCTGCTACTTCCGACACTTCGGCGAGGGCCGAAGACCACGAGATGGAGGATGCCGCAACCTCGAATCCTGGTATGACTCTTGTGATGCCATTTTCAGTCGACTGACTCATTGTCTCTAATTTTGATTCTTTCTGCAGTTTCATCTAACATTGTTATTGACCTTCCTGACGACGACGACGAAGAACCACCACGGCCGAGGAGGAGCAAGAAAACGTCTACTGGCAAGGCGACTCAGGATGTGCCGGCACCCGAGACATTGGTCGCGGAGGGAGACAATGTCGTTCGACCCACCGTAACTTTTGCGGTGCCGTTGACGAGTGCTCGCCCTTCGTCGTCGAGTGCTGCTCAACCCTCGCTTTTCTCCACCTACCTCGTTCCAGAAGACCAAGCTAGCGCTGCTAGAGAAGCAATACGCCAAGCGGGGGTCATGATGGAGCAAGTGAAGGCAATACGAGAAGCTAGTCAGGCAGCCTATGACGCCAGTTCGGCTCTTCAAAGTAATGTTCAGGTCAGTCGGTCACTGCCTGTTCTGTTAGGATATGATATCTGCAAACTCTTCTTTCTGTAATTCTTAGAGTTTGTCCTACACCCACTGGGTGTGTCGATTGAAATTCCGGATGAGTGGGGGCACGCTGAGTGCACCCACTGGGTGTAGTCCCCAAGGCTATGGTCGACTGCTGGCAGTCGACCATAGGCTTTATGTCTTAAGTTTTTTTCTTACTCGTCTAGGTCGAATAGATTCGTAGACCGGTGGTGGCACGCTGAGTGCACCCACTAGGTGTAGTCCCCGAGACTGTGGTCGACTGCGGGCAGTTGACTATAGTCTGAAGAACATCTCCTGTTTTTTTTTGTTGTTGGTCGACTGGCCGACTCTAACTGATGAAACTAGTGGGGGCACGCTGAGTGCACCCACTGGGTATAGTCCCCGAGACTATGGTCGAATGTTTGCATTCGGCCGTAGTCTTAGAAACGTTATGATTTTTCCTTACTCACTCGGAAGTGAATTGTCTTTGACATTTGTCGATTGGTTCTTCGTAGAAATCCTGTGACCTTGCGGCTCGTTATACTGAGTTGGAGAACAAACACATTCAGCTTGAGCTCGATCTAAAACTGGCCCAAGAGAACTTGACGAAGGCGAAGGAGGAAGCTAAAGGTATGCTTGGTGAGGCCTTTGACGATTGCCTTTGCCTCTCACTTGCTTCCCAATCTAATCTTCACTGTAACTTTGCAGACAAAGTGAGGGATGCCCTGAAGAAACAAGAGCTCGACTTGGCTGAGATGCAAAAAACTGCTTTAGAGAAGACCAGGCTTGCGGATGAGAAGCTAGCTTCAGTGACCAAGCTTGAAGAAGAAAACACCAGTCTGAAAGCTGCTCTTGATGCTGCCAGCCAGGAGGTCAATCAACTGAAAAGCGACAAGACCACCTTGAATGACAAGGCCAGTGAATTGAAGAGAAAGAAGAATGATCTAGAGGCTTATCTGGGTGGACTCGCCAAGAAGTTGTTCCTCATGCTTGAAGGTAACCCTTTGTATCAACCAAATATTTTAATTGTAACCTCCGACTGTTTGTCTTGACTCGGTGGTTGTGCTTGCAGAATTTTGTCAGAACTTTGAAGAGGAGACTGGTCGACTGGAAGTAAATCTGGACCCCATCAACTCTCCTATGAAAGATGAAGTCGCCATGAACGTGCTCCGGCTTGAATCTCGTGTTGCTGCTGTCATCGATTATCTTGCAAGGCTGAAGGTCGCAACTTCTCGCATCGACACAACACTCTGGCCAAGAGAGACGCTCCAGAACGACCTCGAGTCTCTGATGACTCGACTGAACGAGGTCCCAAGTCGAGTGCAGGAGTGGAAGAAGTCTTCGGCCAGGTGCGGTGCGGATGTTGCTCTGTCTCTAGTCTGTGTTCACTGCAAGGATGCACGAGAGGACAAGCTGGTGGCCCTTAGGGTGGCTAACACCAAGAAGCACGGCTTCAGATCTTTCATAGAGACCTTCATTGCCGCTGCCACTCGGATTGCAGATGGAATTGATCTGGACGAGTTTGTGGCACCTTCCAGCCCTCCACAGGAGGGGTAAAAAACTTCTGAGCTTGATATTTTAAATTTGCCTTGGTATGCCGAGTGTGTTTTGTAACCAACAAACCTTAACAGGCCTAGCACCTGAGCACTTTCGGTTCCGTTAGGTGTTATCAGAACGTGGATTCGTTGTTGAATATGTTTGCATTTGGTTTGAGGTGTCTTTTGTAGGTTAAAGCGAAGCGCTTATTGCAATCGACTTGTTCCCCAACACACTTAGGCGAGCACTGGGCTGCAGCTAAGCCCCCAAGTGAGAGGTTTGCTCTCCACTCGGTAGGATTTTCACATACTTAGGCGAGCACTGGGCTGCAGCTAAGCCCCCGAGTGGGAAGTCTGCTCTCCACTCAGTGGGATTTCAGATACTTAGGTGAGCACTGGGCTGCAGCTAAGCCTCCGAGTGGGAGGTCTGCTCTCCACTCGGTAGGATTTCAGATACTTAGGCGAGCACTGGGCTGCAGCTAAGCCCCCGAGTGGGAGGTTTGCTCTCCACTCGGTAGGATTTCAGATACTTAGGCGAGCACTGGGCTACAGCTAAGCCTCCGAGTGGGAGGTTTGCTCTCCACTCGGTAGGATTTCAAATACTTAGGCGAGCACTGGACTGCAGCTAAGCCTCCGAGTGGGAGGTTTGCTCTCCACTCAGTAGGATTTCAGATACTTAGGTGAGCACTGGGCTGCAGCTAAGCCCCCGAGTGGGAGGTTTGCTCTCCACTCGGTAGGATTTTGAATTGGTGGCGCAGCTCGGAAGGAGAGGGTAGCAGTCGACCTGCACCTCGTCTTCCTTGCAGAGTGCATGTTGTACTTGTGGCGTAGCTCAGAAGGAGAGGGTAGCAGTCGACCTGCACCTCGTCCTCCTTGCGAAGCGCATGTTGTATTTGTACTTAGGCGAGCACAATGCTGCAGCTAAGCCTCCGAGTGGAAGGCTGGCTTACCACTCGACAGGATTTTGTTGATCTTAGGCGAGTACTTGGACCGCAGCTAAGCCTCCGAGTGGAAGGCTGGCTTACCACTCGGTAGGATTTTATTTATCTTAGGCGAGTACTTGGACCGCAGCTAAGCCTCCGAGTGGAAGGCTGGCTTACCACTCGGTAGGATTTTATTTATCTTAGGCGAGTACTTGGACTGCAGCTAAGCCTCCGAGTGGAAGGTTGGCTTAGCACTCGGTAGGATTTTATTTATCTTAGGCGAGTACTTGGACTGCTGCTAAGCCTCCGAGTGGAAGGCTGACTTACCACTCGGTAGGATTTTATTTATCTTAGGCGAAACGGATTTCGCAGCTAAGCCTTCGTGTGGGAGACTGGCTCACCACTCGGTTAGGATTTTTTTACAGACTTGGGCGAATCGGATTCGCAACCAAGCCACCCACTGGTGGATTGTTTTGAGTAGATAAAAGAAATAACGATTATAGGGAAGATTATAAAGCTCTTGTCTTTAATAAACAAACTACGGAAGTACTTTTATTACAACTCGTCTAAGTGAATACTTAGGTGTAAAAGGGACGGAGAAGTTCCGCGTTCCAAGCTCGGGGCTCGTCGATCTGATGCTCAACATTGTAAAGACGGTATGCTCCATTGTGGAGAACCTTGGTGACGATGAAGGGACCTTCCCAAGAAGGAGCAAGCTTGTGTGGTTTCTGCTGATCCACTAGGAGAACTAAATCTCCTTCCTGGAAGGCTCGACTCTTCACGTTTTTGGCGTGGAAGCGACGCAAGTCCTGTTGGTAAATTGTCGATCTGATCAGAGCCATCTCCCTCTCTTCCTCTAACAGGTCGACTGCATCCTGCCGCGCTTGTTCTGCTTCTGCTTCAGTGTAGAGCTCGACTCGGGGAGCATTGTGGAGAAGGTCACTCGGTAAGACTGCTTCAGCCCCGTAGACCAAGAAGAATGGAGTTCTCCCAGTCGACCGGTTGGGAGTGGTCCTTAAGCCCCAAAGCACTGAGGGAAGTTCGTCAACCCATGCACCAGCCGCATGCTTAAGATCACGCATTAAACAGGGTTTCAACCCTTTGAGGATCAAACCGTTGGCTCGTTCAGCTTGTCCATTCGACTGTGGGTGAGCGACTGAAGCGTAGTCGCCTCGCGTGCCCTGGGATGTGCAGAAGGCTCTGAACTCTTCAGAGTCGAAGTTTGACCCATTGTCAGTGATGATGCTGTGCGGGACCCCATATCTGAATATCAATTCTCTGATGAAGCTGACGGCAGTACCGGCATCGAGGTTCTTGATGGGTTTAGCTTCGATCCACTTAGTGAACTTGTCGACTGCTACCAGCACATGGGTAAAACCGCTTCTGCCTGTTCTCAAAGGACCGACCATATCCAAACCCCACACTGCAAAGGGCCAGACGAGTGGTATAGTCTTCAAAGCTGACGCGGGCTTGTGTGACATATTGGAATAAAACTGGCACCCCTCGCACTTGTCGACTATCCCCTTCGCCATTTCATTCGCTCTTGGCCAATAAAAGCCGGCTCGGTATGCTTTGGCCACGATGGTCCGAGAGGACGCATGATGGCCACAGGTCCCCGAGTGGATGTCATCAAGGATTATTCGACCTTCCTCTGGCGTTATGCATTTCTGACCAACTCCAGTCGCGCTTTCTCTGTACAACTGTCCCTTTATCACAGTAAAGGCTTTAGATCGGTGGACGATCTGTCGAGCCTCTTCTTCGTCCTCCGGGAGCTCTTTCCTCAAGATATATGTGATATATCGTACTGTCCAATCTAGAGTGATCACTAGAACTTCCATGATCAGGTCGACCACTGCTGGGACTTCGACCTCAGTCGGGTCCGTGACACTCTTAGGCTGCGGGGCTTCATCGGTAAAAGGATCTTCTACGACTGACGGAGTGTGGATATGCTCCAAAAACACACCACTAGGGATGGCTTCTCTCTTGGATCCTATCTTCGCCAGGTCGTCAGCTGCTTGATTTTTCAGTCGGGGTATGTGGTGGAGCTCTAACCCTTCGAACTTCTTTTCGAGCTTCCTCACTGCATTGCAGTATCCAGTCATGGCTGGGCTTCTAACGTCCCACTCCTTCATCACTTGATTGACCACCAAATCTGAATCGCCGTAGACCATAAGGCGACGGACGCCGAGTGAAATGGCCATGCGTAATCCATACAAGAGTGCTTCATATTCTGCTTCATTGTTGGAGGAATCAAAGTGGATCTGGAGCACATATCTGAGCTTGTCTCCTCGGGGGGAAACCAAAACAACCCCAGCACCAGAACCATTTAACATCTTAGAGCCATCAAAGAACATGGTCCAATGCTCCGAGTGGACTTGAGTCGGCTGTTGTTGCTCAATCCACTCGGCAAGGAAATCTGCTATAGCCTGGGACTTAATGGCTTTCTTTGCCTCGAATTTGATATCAAGGGGAAGGAGTTCAATCGCCCATTTAGCCACTCGACCAGTTGCATCTCTGTTGTGCAGAATTTCTGACAATGGTGCGTCGCTGACGACTGTAATGTCATGATCAGAGAAATAATGAGCAACCTTCTTCATGGTCATGTAGATCCCATATACGAGCTTCTGATAATGAGGATATCTTTGCTTCGATGGGGTTAAAACTTCAGAGAGATAATACACTGGGCGCTGAACTTTGAAGGCTTTCCCTTCTTCTTCCCGCTCGACCGTAAGTACTGTACTGACGACTTGTCCTGTGGCTGCAATATAAAGCAACAGAGGCTCTTTGCTGATTGGAGCAGCAAGCACCGGCTGGGTGGAGAGCAGAGTTTTTAACTCGGCAAACGCTGCATCAGCTTCTGGAGTCCACTCGAACTTGTCTGCCTTCTTCATCAGTCGGTAAAGGGGCAACGCCTTTTCACCGAGGCGAGAGATGAATCGACTTAACGCGGCCAAGCATCCAGTAAGCTTCTGGACGTCGTGCACACGCACAGGGCGTTTCATTCGGAGTATGGTGCCAACTTTTTCTGGGTTAGCATCGATTCCTCGTTCGGAAACGAGAAAACCGAGTAACTTTCCGCCAGGTACTCCGAATGTGCACTTTGAAGGATTGAGCTTGATATCATACCTCCTAAGATTGGCAAATGTTTCAGCTAAGTCAGTCAACAGGTCGGAACCCTTTCGCGACTTGACCACGATATCATCCATGTATGCTTCCACATTCCGACTGATTTGAGTGAGTAAACACTTTTGAATCATTCTCATGAACGTGGCTCCGGCATTCTTGAGGCCGAATGGCATGGTGATATAGCAGAAGCACCCGAATGGAGTGATGAAAGCTGTTTTGATTTCGTCGGGCCCATATAGACGGATCTGATGATACCCGGAATAAGCGTCTAGAAAAGACAATCTCTCGCACCCTGCGGTCGAGTCGACAATTTGGTCGATGCGAGGGAGAGGAAAATGATCTTTCGGGCAGGCCCGATTGATATGTTTGAAATCAATGCACATACGAAGGGAATTGTCCTTTTTGGGAACCATGACGACATTGGCGAGCCACTCGGAGTGGTATATCTCTCGGATGAACTCTGCTGCAAGGAGTCGAGCCACCTCTTCGCCAATGGCTTTCTTCTTCTGAACGGCGGACCGTCGAAGATGTTCCTTAACAGGTTTTGCTTTTGAATCGACTCTAAGGCGATGCTCAGCCAGTCCCCTGGGAACACCCGGCATGTCAGCTGGCTTCCATGCGAAGATGTCCCAGTTCTCACGGAGGAACTGGATGAGCGCTTCTTCCTATTTAGAGTCGAGTGTTGTGGAAATATGGGTCGGAGCTGCATTGGGGTCAGTCGGGTGGATGTGAACTGGCTTCGTCTCACCGGACGACTAAAATGCTGACTCTGTGGCGGGCTTCTTGGCCCGCAGTAAATCACTCGGATCTGCATTCTTCTTGTATCCCTCTAGCTCTACCACTGTTATCTGGTCATCCGCAATCTTTGAGCCTTTCTGGAAACACTCTTCTGCTTTCTTCCGGTTGCCAGTGACGGTGATCACGCCTTTGGGGCCAGGCATCTTTAACTTGAGGTACACGTAACATGGTCGAGCCATGAAGCGGGCGTAGGCTGGTCTTCCCAAGATAGCGTGGTAGGCGCTCCGGAAATCCACGACTTCAAATGTCTCCTTCTCTTTGCGGAAATGCTTCGAGTCGCCGAACACCACATCCAGAGCTATTTGGCCGAGTGACTCAGCCTTCTTTCCTGGGATGACTCCGTGAAAACTCATGTTGCTGGAACTGAGCCTGGACATCGGAATGCCCATTCCCTTGAGCATCTCTGCATACAGTATATTCAACCCGCTGTCGCCATCCATCAATACCTTCGTCAGTCGGGTGCCTTCGATGACCGGGTCGACCACCAGCGCTTGCCTCCCACGGGTGGCAATATGAGTAGGATGGTTAGACTGGTCGAAAGTAATGGGAGTTTGCAACCATCTCAGATAGTTTGGTGTCGCCGGGGCGACCATATTGACCTCACGGTTGATCACTTTCAGTCGACTTTTGCTCTCTACATCAGCAAAAATCATCAGAGTGGAGTTGACATGAGGGTACTCTCCATCACTGTCCTCCTTGTCCTCAGCCTTGTCCGACTCCTTCTCTTTGTCTTTCGGCTGTTTCCCTTGAAACTGCTGGATTAAGAGCCGGCACTGGCGAGTGGTATGCTTTGGGTAGATATGACACGGCAGATCCATCACATCATTACCTTCCTTATCTTTTACCTTCTTGGGGTTCCAAGATCCTTTGGGCTTCCCTTTGAATTTGCCCTGTGTCACGGCCAGAGCCTCTCCAGGAGCTGCTGGCTCGGCCTTCCGCTTTTGCTTCCGACTGGAGTTTCCTTTATTCGACTGACTCGGCTTGTACTTGCCGCTCCGGAGTCGGTCCTCTTCTTCGCCGTTGGCGTACTTGGTGGATATTTCCATCATCCGACTCAGGGTCATATCTCCAGTTCGACCAAACTTCAGGCTCAACTCTCTGTTCTTGACGCCATCCTTGAAGGCGCAAATCGCTTGATGGTCTGACACATTCTCTACAGTATGATGCAAAGTGATCCACCTCTGGATGTAATCCCTCAGTGTTTCACTCGACTTTTGTACACAAACTTGTAGCTCAGTCAATCCGGCAGGTCGCTTGCAAGTTCCCTCAAACGTCCTAACGAACACTCGAGAAAGATCTTCCCAGGTGTAAATGCTGCTGGGAGCTAACTGATTCAACCACGCCCTGGCCGAACCCTCTAGCATAAGTGGCAAATGCTTCATGGCCACCTCATCATTACCACCACCAATCTGAACAGCCACTCGGTAGTCTTCGAGCCAAGTTTCAGGCTTAGACTCTCCGGTGAACTTACTCACCCCAGTCGCCAACCTGAAGTTGGGGGGTATCACTGCGGCTCTGATCGCTCTGCTAAAACATTCTGGACCTGAAACGTGGACTCGACTGCTTGTGGGCACATCTCTGTCATGACCACCTCTATGAGCTCTATTTTGGTCGAACAAACCTTGCACGATGATGGATCTCGCGTCAAAGTCTGGCTCTCTGGGGTCGACTGGAGCTCTCCGCCCAACACTGAGCTGGCGTCTGTCATCTTGCTGCCGATGGGCGTTAGACCCACTTCTCGGAGGAGGAGTGGGCACTCGACGCCTGTCATCACGATCCAATCGATCATCATAGTGGTCCCGCCGGCCTTCACGTCCCATGCGCCTTGGAGGCGACCTTGGACTGTGAGCCGACTGAACAGTATTCGCAGTGACGGATCGACTGTGGATCCTGTTGCGCGACTGTGACACAGCTGAATTCTGATCTCCTGCCGCCCGGAGCAAATCTCTGATCTGCATCAAGCCTCTTCCAGCCTCTGACTGAGAGGGCTGAATTGACTCCGCTATGCGGGCTGCAGCTGCCAAATTCTGAATTGGGGTTCGATATACCTGAGTTGGTTGCAGAAAGAGCTGACGTCGGTTGGAGTTGGTCACTCGTTGACGCGCACGCTCGTCGAGTGCTTGCTGGAGGTTCTCCAGTCGAGTGCGTTCAGCCAGGTTGGCTAAACGCGCCTCTTCCAGGGCACGAGCCTCAGGTGTTTCTCCCGCAATGGGAGTATGCAGAGCATCCATGTTCCGGCGGCGAAGTTCTTCCCTCTGCTGGGAAGTGAGCGGCTCGGGTTGGTACTCTTCATGGGCTTGAGCGGGGTCGTCCTCGTCGTCCATCCCGTCGCTGCGGGGGAAACCGGGAGGACTACGGGGCCTCTTGACCATCAGGACCTCCGCCGCTGGATCACTGCTATCGCACTCGGATGCAGTCTCTACGGAGCCAGTCGACAGGTCGAACGGGCCGTAGAGAGATTCGTCGGGCTCAATCGCTGCGACTTGGGTGGTGGCCGATTGGCGAGCCACTGTGTGTCTCACCCATCGCTGGAGCCTCGACCGACCGGAGCGCTTGCGCTGGCGGGAGACAGGGAGGGAGGACGGTGCAGGAGTCGACCAGTATGGGGTCGACGGCTGCCGCAGCAAGACGCCGAGGACACACGCCCGAAAGTGTGTCGCCCCGCGGACGGGGAGCGCGTCGATGTCGAGTGGTGCCTCCTGGAGCCAAGCGGAGTCGTCGGCGATGAAAGTGAGCGCACCGAGACGGATCTCGTGGCCCTTGACCAGAGCTCTGCCGCAAACCATGATGAAGGCGATCGGACAAATTGCAACTTCTCCAAAAAAGTTGCTAAGACACCTGCCCCATGGTGGGCGCCAACTGTCGTGGTTCTAAGTCTGACAGTAGAATGGGGGTAGGTATGGAGAGGCAAGATCCTAGCTATGGAGTAGTTGTACACACGAGTGTTTAGCGAGTTCAGGCCCTTCTCGGAGGAAGTAACAGCCCTACGTCTCGGAGCCCGGAGGCGGTCGACTGATTTCTGTGTATATGAGTTATAGGGGTGTGAACCCTTCTACCAGTGGAGGGGGTGGCTTATATAGAGGACGCCAAGACCCCAGCCAGCCCACGTTAGTAGAGGGTTAAAGTACATTAAGGTCTGGCGTTACTGGTAACGCTCTACATAAAGTGCCATCATGACCATTAAGACTACTTAATTACAGACCGTTTGGATGTAGAGTAGATCCTGAACTTCCGATGGTCGAGTGAGTCTTCATGGTCGAGTGTCTTCTAGCCGGTCGAGTGGAGCCTCTCTTGGTCGACTGGAAGGTAGCTTCGTCTAAGGATGTCCTTGGGCATGGTATCCTGGATAGGTCCATGACCCTACCCTAGGTACATAACATCATCACAAGGCAAGCACCCTTCATAACGCCATCATAATACTTCTTGGGGACACGATGCGGCTTGCCCTCCGGCGGCTCGTCCTTCTCCAGCTTCTCCGCATCCAGCTTGCCTCAATGCACCTTGGCGCGGGCAAGGGCCCGGCGGGCACCCTCGATGCAAACGAATCGCTTGATGACTTCCAGTCGCGGACAGGAATCCACCATCCGCTTGATCAGGCCGAAGTAGCTGGTGGGAAGAAGCTCACCAGGCCATATCCGTACTATGAGATCTTTCATAGCCACTTCTGCCGCCTTGTGGAGTTCGACCAACTGCTTCAGTTGGTCACTCAGAGGCGTTGCATGCTCGGCCCCAGCATACTGGGACCAGAACAACTTCTCTGTTGAGCTCCCCTCCTGGGCACGGTAGAACTTTGCGGCGTCTGATACGCTGCATGGCAGGTCTGCGAATGCCCCTGGAGAGCTCCGGATTCGAGTAAGTAAAAGAAATGCCTCCTCCACATGTTTGCTTTGCATAAAAAATTTCTTACTTGCCGCTATTTTCTTGGCCTCCTGGATCTCTTGCTGAGCCCTCTCGGCTTCGGCCTTGGCGTCTTTTGTATTTGTAAGGGCCTTCGCAAGCTCGGCCTCCTTTGCTTTAAGCTCCCGCTCCACAGACTCAAGCTTCTTGCCGAGCTCCTGGAGCTCTTCTGGTACCTCGCCCACTCGGGCCTCTTGCTTTTTGCGCTCCTTGAGTTCCAAGGCCGCTTTGTGTTCGGCCTCGGACAGCGCCTTCTTGAGAGACGCCACTTCGATGGCGGCCTTTGTTACCACATCACGAGTCGTTAGCATAATCAAATTTTATTTACTATTTATTATATGAGAGAGGGGAATCATTCACCTTTGTTCTCTTCGAGCTGCTTCCTCGCGAGGCCGAGCTCTCCCTGTGCCTGTTCTAAATCCTGCGTCAGGCCGGTGATTTTGGCTGTGCGAGCAGCAGCGGCCAGCAGCACAGCCTGTTTATTTACATTCACACTTATTGTTAGACTCCTATGGATTATAATTGACCCTCCGTTTGGTTTTCCTTTCCAAACACCAAATAGAGTATCAGGGGCTACTACCTCCATAACGAGGGGCTGCCCACCTAAGTCCGGAACCACTGAAGGCTCCGGAACAGTGTTCGGCTGAGAGCCCGGCTTGCCGTGGCTCTCATCGACACGATCCGTGGGGACCTTGAACCCCGTGAGTCTGACGCCTGGGACGCCGCCTTGAGGCGCCTCCAGGGCCACCTCCGCCATCCTCGGGAGCCTTCGGGACAACACCTCCGTGTCATCCGTAGGACAAGGAGACGTGGCCGTCGGGAGTGAGTTCATTGCTGACTCACTCAAGGACCCGTCCGAAGACGACACTCCCGGATGGGCCCTGGCCGGACTGCATACAAGTTCGGCATTATAAACAAAATTATGAAGCGAAAATCATGATTGAGTGCGGATACTTACGATCGCATGAGGGGCTTCTTCCTGGGCAGCCACCCTTCCTCGCTATCGACGGTGGTGGCGGAGTAGTCCGGAAGGGATGCTTTTCCCTTCTTGGACGTCCCAGTCTCCCCCATCGGGGCGGCCTTCCTCTTCTTCCCTCCCCGGACACGGGGAGGTGGTGTTTCTCCTTGTTCCTCCCCGCCTCCGCGGGAGGAATCTGCCTCGTCGTCATCAGACAACAAGGGTATGACGGCCTTACGCTGGGGGCCTCTCCTGGCCCCCTGCTTCACCGTCTCAGGCCCCCCATCCTTTCCGGATGGGGCGGCCTCTTCTTCTTCTTCTTCCCCTTCGGGGGAGGAGTGCGCCTCGTCATCTTCGGACGAGGCTTGTGCGACCTTACTTCGGAGACCCTTTCGGGTCCCCGGGGCCTTCTTGTCGGCCTTCTTCTCCGGCCCCTTATAGGGCAACGGGACCAGCATCTTCGTCAGAAGATCATTGGCTGGGCTTTCCGGCAACGGAGCCGGACTGTCGATCCGCTCCACTATCTGCACATACTCCTAAAACAAATATGCACAATCACTTAGGGATTCCCCATGAGTACATTGGGAAGAACTAGACCCAGTGGCGGCCTGTGAACTCGCCTGGGTAGGTTGTCGTGCAGTGTGGAGCCCGCGGTCCTCGGTTTTGGGAGGAGGTACCTCAGTGGCCTTGAACAACGCCTTCCATGCGTTCTTGTGCTTCATTCCATAGAGCCTCTAGAGCGTCCGGTGTTCGGCCGAGATGAGTTCCCACAGATTGAATGCCCGCCTTTGGCACGGCAGTATCAGGCGAATGAGCATGACTTGGACCACATTGACGAGCTTGATGTTCTTGTCCTTCATGCCCTTGACGTAGTTGATGAGTCCGGTCAGCTCCGCAGATTCGCCCCATAATAGGCCCTTCTGTTCCCAGGAGGTGAGCCGCATAGGGGTTCCAGATCGGAACTCGGGGCCGGCGCCCAGTTGGCATCGCGTGGCTCGGTGATGTAGAACCACCCCGATTGCCACCCCTTCACGGTTTTTGCAAAGGAGCCTTCAGGCCAGGTGACATTAGGCATTTTGCCCACCATGGCTCCTCCGCACTCCGCTTGCTGGTCGCTCACAATATTCGGCTTCACGCAGAAGGTTTGGAGCCACAAGCCGAAATGAGGCTTGATGCAGAGGAAAGCCTCGCATACGACGATGAACGCCGAGATGTTGAGGACGAAGTTCGAAGCTAGATCATGAAAGTCTAGCCTGTAGTAGAACATAAGCCCGCGGACGAAGGGGTGGAGTGGAAACCCCCAGTCCACGGACGAAGTGGGAAAGGAACACGACCCTCTCATGGGGTCCTGGAGTTGGAATGACCTGCCCCTCGTCTAGTAGCCGGTGTGCTATGTCTGCGGCCAAGTATCCGGCCGCCCGGAGATTCACGATCTTCTTCTCCATCGCGGTGGAAGCCACCCACTTGCCTCCTGATCTGGACATGACTAACTGTGCGCAGAAGACCTGGATTAGGGCGCTCGAGCTCGAGGGGGCAAGAGTATGCGAGGGGAGGAAGGAGGCGTGGGTAAAATGAGGAACTCTTATCCCTTTATAGAGGTGACGGAAGCGGTGCGCCTCCCCACTAGCCTGTTGAGAATCGCTTACTTCCCAAGCGCCACGATTGATGGCACGGGGGGATTACCCATACCCGTATTGATGAGAATCCCGCGATAAGGGAACATGATCTCTGCTTTGACAGGACGTGTCAAGGAAACTGCCTCGCAATATGCGCTATGGCTGGTTGTGAAAAAACAGTTCGAGTAATGACCTGGCCCTAATGGCATGTCACGTCGTCTAAAAGTTGTCAGTTGGAGTATCATTCTCTCTACGGTGGTATGTGAAGATCATTTTGCAGATCCGAACACAGTCTACGTGTTCGATGATAACCTTGGGGTATTTGGAAGGAGGAACCTGCCTTGCAATGCCAAAGACAAGACTACGCACCGGACTCATCGTCATTGAAGCCTGGTTCAGGGGCTACTGAGGGAGTCCTGGATAAGGGGGTATCCGTACAGCCGGACTATATACATCGTCCGGACTATAGAAGCATCAAGATACAAGACTCAAGACTTCGGCTCGTGTCTGTATGGGACTCTCCTTTGCGTGGAAGACAAGCTTGGCGATCCGGATATTATGTTTCCTTCCTTGTAAACCGACTCCATGTAAACCCTAGCTCTCCGGTGTCTATATAAACCGGAGAGCATGGCCCTTAGAAGGCCGATCACAATTACAATCATACCATCATAGGCTAGCTCTTAGGGTTTAGCCTCTACCATCACGTGGTAGATCTACTCTTGTATTCCACATATCTTCAATATTAATCGAGAAGGAAGTAGGGTTTTACCTCCATCGAGAGGGCCCGAACCTGGGTAAACATTGTGTCCCTTGCTTCCTGTTACCATCAGCCTAAGACGCACAGATCGGGACCCCCTACCCGAGATCCGCCGGTTTTGACACCGACACCTACACCTAGCCGGATTACCATTGTACCCCTGGGGGTAGGCCTATATAAACCCCCCAGGCCACCCATGCAAAGGGTTGAGCCCTTAGAGACTACACACACATATAGAAAGAGGAGTAGAGCTAGCCTTGCCTTTCTTCCTCCTCTAGACGAACAGCTCAAGGAGCAACCTTGTAACCACTTGTTGATCTAGTGATCATGCGGAGATCCCGCAGAGCAGGACTAGGGGTGTTATCTCCTAGGAGAGCCCCGGACCTGGGTAAGATGCGTCGGCGTGCATGTTTACGCCTTATCCCATTTCCAAGCACTGGTGATGTCTTACTAGCTCCCACTATGATTAGTCGTCGTTTGGCATATGTTGCACCAACCACCCGACAATAGGGGATCTATCGTAATCCTTTTGTTAAATAAGAGTGTCGAACCCAACGAGGAGCAGAAGGAAATGACAAGCGGTTTTCAGTAGGGTATTCTCTGCAAGCACTGAAATTACCGGTAACAGATAGTTGTGTGAAAAGATAATTTGTAACGGGTAACAAGTAACAAGAGTAAACAAGGTGCAGCAAGGTGGCCCAATCCTTTTTGTAGCAAAGGACAAGCCTGGACGAACTCTTATATAATGCAAAGTGCTCCTGAGGACACATGGGAATTGATGTCAAGTTAGTTTTCATCATGCTCATATGATTCGCGTTCGTTACTTTGATAATTTGATATGTGGGTGGACCGGTGCTTGGGTGATGCCCTTCCTTGGACAAGCCTCCCACTTATGGTTAACCCCTCTCGCAAGCATTGCAACTACGAAAGAAGAATTAAGGTAAACCAAACCATAGCATGAAACATATGGATCCAAATCAGCCCCTTACGAAGCAATGCATAAACTAGGGTTTAAGCTTCTGTCACCCTAGCAACCCATCATCTACTTATTACTTCCCAATGCCTTCCCCTAGGCCCAAATAATGGTGAAGTGTCATGTAGTCGATGTTCACATAACACCGCTAGAGGAGAGACAACATACATCTCATCAAAATATCGAACAAATACCAAATTCACATGATTACTTATAACAAGACTTCTCCCATGTCCTCAGGAACAAATGTAACTACTCACAAAGCATATTCATAATCAAGATCAGAGGAATATTAATTATCATTAAGGATCTGAAAATATAATCTTCCACCAGATAAACCAACTAGCATCAACTACAAGGAGTAATCAACACTACTAACAACACACAAGTACCAATCTGAGGTTTTGAGAAAGAGATCGGATACAAGACATGAACTAGGGTTTGAGAGGAGATGGTGCTGGTGCAGATGTTGTTGGAGATTGAACCCCTCTCGATGAGGGATTGTTGGTGATAATGATGGCTTCAATTTACCCCTATCGGAGGGATGTTTCCCTGGTAGAACAGCTCCGCTGGAGCCCTAGATTGGTTCTGCCCAGGTTCCGCCTCGAGACGACGATGCTTTGTCCCGAAAGCATCCTTCTTATTATTTTCCCAGGTCAAAACACACCATATAGAAGAAGATGGGCGTCGGAGGCCTGCCAGGGGGCCCACAAGGATGGGGGCGCACCTAGGGGGTATGGCGCGCCATCCCCCCTTGTGGCTGGCTGGTGGCCCCCCTCTGGTATTTTCTTCGCCCAATATTTTTTATATATTCCAAAAACATTCACCGTCAAGTTTCAGAACTTTTGGAGTTGTGCAAAATAGGTCTCTAATATTTGCTCCTTTTCTAGTCCAGAATTCCACCTGTCGGCATTCTCCTTCTACATGTAAACCTTATAAAATAAGAGAGAGAAGGCATAAGTATTGTGATATAATGTGTACTAACAGCCAATAATACAATAAATATTGATATAAAAGCATGATGCAAAAATGGACGTATCAAGGGCGATCGGTTCCCATCCGCCGCTCCCAGGTCGCCCCAGACGCCCTTTTGTAAATAATTTTAAAGACAGAAACGGCCCAAATTCGGCAAACACAACATAGATTCCGCGATATTTAGGCATTCCACAGTTTTTTGCATATTGAAAACATAATCTACGGAAGAAGAAAAATGTTGATGTCGCGCCTACAGGCCGAATAGCTTGCTGAAGGCGTCGTAGTCGCCGTCGTCATCGTCCTCCTTGTCCTTCTTCACTCCGCGGTCGTCCCTGCTGGACCCCTGCCCGGGGTCGCCCTGGCGTACTGGTTTGGCCAGCAGCGGCACGTCGTCGTCGCTGTCCTCTAGGACAATGACGCCTCCCTCGTCGCGGCCACAACAGCGAGCGGCGATTTCCTCTAGGGCGCGGCGCTAGCACTCCATCTCCAGCCGGGCCCAATCCTTCCGCGCCCACTTCATGGCGGCCTCGTCGTCGAGCGCATCATCGTGCTCGCTCTTCATGGCGGCGAGCCTCGGATCCGTCTTTGGCCCGACGAGGCGGGAGTTAGGAGCCAAGGAGGAGTCAAGGCCACCCTCGTTGATGACGAGGGCAGCGCCGCGGGTGCGTCGACCGAGCGGCATTTCCATGGGCTCAGCCTTGACGCTGACGAGCGCCGGCGACCCAGAGAAGTGGGAGGAGGAACAGGAAGAGGAGGAGGACCTGCCCAGCATGCGCCTCGGCAGCCACGGGCCGCCACTCCGGCGAGGGGTCGGGGCGATGAGGACGACGATGTGCGGGGGTCGCTGACTCGGCAGGCCCATCGTTCTTTCGCACCAAAAACGATTCCCCAGTGCCCCTGGGCGCCTCCCAGCGTGCCAGGTTCGGCCTGGGTCCGCCGGTGCCAGTTTCGGTCTTAACCAACGAAAATTGGGCTCTTGGGGGTGCTACTGGGCGTTTTTTCAGTGTCGGCCCTAAAAAATGGCCTCGGGGGCATGTTGGGGGCGCGGCTGGAGATGCTCTAAGATATGTGCTTTAGTGTGTTCTAGTGAGGTCCACACATGAGACACCTGCCCGAGACGGAAGTAGGACATATGAAAGATACCTCAACATAGGAACTGGCAAAACTGAACATGGTGGATTGATATGTACTAAAACAGAGCGGATGAACCCATGTTTGAGGGTCGTTTCCTTTCCGAATGTTTTTACTGTTGAAGAACCTTGTTTATTTACCCGCGTTGAAGAACCCATTGTTCTTATGTTGTAAGAGATCGTTGGTATAGATATGGTCGTTGTTGTAGTTTATCGATCGCTACTTTGATTGCTTCAGATTCTTTTTGTTCTCGCCAAAGTATAAGTTTGGTATCGTATGACTTTGTTATTTGCCGACGTATTTAGTTATGTAAGTCTGTTCATATTAGTTATGTGTATCCTAATTATGCGGACGTTGAATGCGTACTTGTTGAGTATCATTATTATGTATAGAGTATAGGATAGCGCAGTATTTGTTCTACCTTGCCTTATACTCTAAGAAGGTCATGTACTTGCTAGATATACTCCTACGAGGCTCAAGCAATATACATAATCAATTCCACCAATCTCTCTATTCACTTTTAACATCATATCAGCCTAATCGATCCAACCCTAGTCGCTGCCCGCCGCTTCCGCTCCGCGCCATCCCGGCGCAGTCGGCCTCTGTGACCGTCGTCGGGGGCAGCATCATACGTATCTAGGGTTCGTCTGTCGGTCGTGTTGGTCGGTTGCCCTAAAGAATCATTTTCCAGCCCTTACTCTGGTTTTTTCTCTCTCATTAGTCGTCTTGATCGGCATTTCCTTTTTGGTGTTTGATCGAAGATTGGTTTGAATAGCCCTCCGCCGCCGTGCCTCTACTCCCACACCGGCGCGAGCACTCGACCTCTTCTCGACCCGGCGGCCTCATGCGATGCGGCGGCCTATCAAGGTCGTTGTTCACGCCTCTGCCTGCCCGTCACTCTACGCCGGTCGTCGCCGCCCTACTCCGATCGGGACTCCTGCATCACCTCTCGTGTCTGTCGTGTTTGTACGGCTGCGTCTGCACGATGTTGCGTTCGCAGCTACGGGCCTGGCCGCTCGGGTGTCACTATTGCGTTGGATGCTCGGGCATTGATGCACGGGCGCCCGTGCTGCGTTGGCCGCTCACGCGTCCTCACTGACGCACCCGTCCGCATGTCTTCCTACGCCAATCATCGCCATCGGCTTCAGCTTGGACTTTGCCACCACCCCACCTCCACCGAGCGGTGTCCCCAACCTCCTGTGCGATCGGGTTGATCACCCACTAGCCGCCGCGATCTGCCTCATCTACGTCGTGCGATCGATCTGGCAAGTTGGTTGCGTGCGCCTCCGTAGGTCTCGTGAAGATTGTCCCGAGTATAGCGCGCCCCTCCGCCGATCGAGCAACGGATTGCCACTATGTTGCCCCGTCGGGCCGGAGCGTCACCGTCCCGTGGTTCTCCTAATAGCTGCACCTGCTTGGGCGCTGCCACTGCATCGCCCCTTTGGGCCGTAGCGCTGCGGCACGCGGTCCCCACCGCCGCCCGAGGCCGTCCCCATGGTTGCACCGACCTGCGCACCACCGTTGCGCCGCCCCATCGGGTCATAGTGCCGCGGCACGCGATCCACGGTGCTGCCCCAAGGTCTTCCCGCTGTCGCCCCAACCCGCACACAGCCGTTGCGTCGCTGCTTCGGGCCATAGTGCCGTGGCGCGCGGTCCACTCTGTTGTCCCTGCGAGTCAACTTCCACGTGGTATGCACCGCGCCGCCTCCCTTGGCGCGGGAACGCCACCGTTCGCAACGGTCTTTGTCACATTATTGAGTTCTTCCTCACCTTCTTTGAGCACCGCCGCCGCGCTCCTAACCTAGCCACCACCTCCTCCTCCTTAGGCTGTCGTTGTCGCTGTTCTTCCTCGGCGCTGCTGCCTCTCGCTCACCCAAACCGCGACATTGGTCCACCCCCTTCATCTTCGTCCAGCACTAGCTCATCGCCAGCATCACCGTCATCTTCCCCGCCCACTTCATCTACTCCGACAACCATGGGCAACATCGGCCCCATGCCGACTTGCGCCGCAACCATCGTCGAGTCCTTCTCTACTAGCCCCATCGACATGGCGTACAGGTCGTGCAGGTCCCTTGTCTACGCATGCCCGGTGCTGGCAACCCCGATGCGTGCCTTCGTCCAGGACGTGTACCCGGGCCTCGCAAGCCTGGTGCAGCGCTTCGTCAACTTCATCTTTGTCCGTCTATGCATGCCTGGTGCTGGCAACACCGATGCGTGGCTTCGCCTACGACGTCTCCCCGGGTTCGGCAAACCCAGTGCGACGCCTCATCAACACTGTCTTCTTCTCGGTGCACCACTACTTTGACACCACTATGCCTATGACTAACTTGGCGCCTCCTTGCACCCGTGACTCCTCGACGACTTCCTCTACACTGGCCACCCTGACTCAACATCGACCACGGCGTTCTTTGCACGGCTACCTTGACCACAGCTACCACTCTATGCTCTCGGCTACCTCGACATCGGTGCAAAGGGCTACCACCTTGCTTGAGCAACCTCGTCAGTTTTCACTCCAGCCACTACTTTCGTGATGCATTCGACCGTTATGACTATGTGGGGCTGTCCATCAGCTTACCTTTGAATTCTTCTTCAGTCTCACTATTTGCATCGCTATCGTTGTGACTGCGGGGGGATGTTGAGTATCGTGATTATTTAGGTAGTATAGGATATCATAGGATTTGTTCTACCTTGCCTTGTACTCTAAGAAGGTCATGTAGTCACCATATATATGCCTATTTTTTTCTCAAATACGCACAAGCATGCGTATCATTCACTAAAGGAGAGGGGGAAAGACTTCCCAAAGTCTTAACTACGTGAGATATTTACATGCCGGTTTTCTGACACCACCCACACCCTCACGTCTCACTATCTCCTATGTTACTTCCTCCCACCCGGGTACATCTACCCCATCCATCTCTCTTCCAGTGCCCTTCTGGAACATCCCCGCCTTATCCCACAACGTGGCCTCCTCCGTAATTCTCTGTCGTACTCTTGATAAGGAGGGCGTAGCTCCGTTGAATACAATGTCATTCCTATACCTCCAGATCATCCACATTACCAAGAGGCATTTCGCTCTCCTCGTTTTCCTGTTGTGCCCAGCAGATTCTTGTCGGAGACACCAAGCCCTTAGCTCCTCCCCAACTAGTGGCTCCAAACCTGGACTACCGGTGATCAACCCCAACCAATGCCAGATTTGCCTTGCAAACATACACCCTAGAATGAGGTGCTCGATGGTTTCCTCCTCTTGGTCGCAAAGGGGGTTGGCGCTTTGATGAGGTAGCCCTTGTTTAGCCAACCGATCCGAGGTCCAGCACCTATTTTTTAACGCTAACCACGTGAAGAAGCGGAAAAGGAGAGGTGCCTGAGAACTCCAAGTAAACTCGGCCTCCGGCGAAACCTGAAGACCCGAGAACCTCGCTGCATACGCCGACCGCGCCGAGAACTGGCCATTGCTCTCCCAACTCCACCACACCGTGTCATCAACTCCATCAATGAGCTGCACCTCATCCAATCTGGCCCACAGCCCCAAGAACTGCAATAGTGCCTCTACTGAGAGCTCCGGGCCAATGGTCGTCACCCATCTGTTTTTGTCGAGCGCCTCTGAGACAGTCAAAACCCTTCTCACCCTCCGAGGACTTCTGTCATAAATCAAAGGCGCGAGATCCCGTAAGTGGGAGCCATCCAACCATTTATCTTCCGAGAATAAGGTGGATTTTCCATTACCCAAAGTCGTAACTACCGCTGCTTCCACCAAAGCCTCCAACTCCACCGAAACGCTGATTGGAAACTCTGCCCATGGTCTTCCTTTGTCAAACTTCTGCAGCCATGGCCATCTCGCTTGAAGAGCCTTATTGAGCCACTTCAAGTTCGCCAATCCTAGGCCACCTGCCCACTTGGGCCTGCACACCATTTCCCATGATACTGAGCAGTTGCCTCCGTGGGCCTCCTTCTTACCACACCACAAGAAACCACGGCAAATCTTAGATAGCGCGGAAATTGTCTTTGCAGGCAAATCCAACGCCAGAATGGAGTGCACAGGGATCGCACACAGCACCGAATGGATGAGCGGCATGCGGCTACTCTTTGGGACTAGGGAGGCCTTTCACAAAGGTAGCGCATACCCAACCTTGTGTACCAGATCCTGGAGCTGCGTCGTCGTTGGCTTCCTCAGGGTTAAAGGGAGGTCGAGGTATCTGCACGGAAACGTGCCAGCAGAGCAGCCCAAGATGCTCACCACCAAATCCCTCTCTTCCGTCGAGCATCTAATCGGAATAGCCAAGCTTTTGCTCCAATTCACCACCAATCCCAAGGCCTGACCAAAAAGCATCAGAATAGCATCACAAGTCCGTGTTTCCAATTCATTGGGCTTGAGAAAGGCGACCACATCATCAGCAAACATGGAAACTCGCTACTTTAGCCCCGAACATGCCAACGGCTCCAGGAGCCCCCTTTCCGTTGCAAACTAGAAAAGAGCTCGCAGTGGCTCCATGCACAACATGAAGAGCATAGGTGAAAGGGGGTCTCCTTGCCTGAAGCCTTGGCATTGCAAGATCGTCCTACCAGGCATGCCATTAACCGTGATCCTTGTGGAGGAGGTTGCCAACAGTCCACACACCCACGAAATCCATTTGGCTCTGAATCCCAATCTCTGCAACACTTGAAGAAGAAAAGGCCACTAGATTGTATTGAAAGCTTTCTTGATGTTCAGTTTAAGAAGGACTGATGGGCGCTTCAACGCATGCAATCTCCTAGCTGTGCATCGCACCAACATAAAATTGTCATGTAGCAATCTGCCATGCACAAATGCACTCTGGTGGTGCCCCACCATCCTCGGTAGGTCAACCGCAAGCCTGGATGCCAAAATTTTGTCGAAGATCTTCACTGGTCCACTTATAAGGCTCACCGGTCTAAAATCTTTCACATCCACCGCTCCCTGGATCTTGGGGAGGAAGGAAACTAGCGCCTTGTTAATAGATGCCAACCCTCTCATTTCACCCGCATGGAACTGCCGCAGGGCCTTCATAAAATCATGCTTGATGATGTGCCAGCACGAAACAAAGAAACAGCCAGTGAAACCGTCCGGGCCAGGTGCCCTGTCCAATGACATTTCTTTAATAATCTTCTCGACCTCCTCCTCCTCAAACGGGGCCTCGAGGTGCGCAAGGTCCATATAAGGGAGATCCAGCATGTCCAAGTTGATCGATGTCAGCCGCTGAGCCGAGACACTGAACAATGCATCGTAGTAGTCCCACCACCTTCGCTATGCTCTCCTGCCCAGTAAAAAGTACCCCCTCGTGGCTCAAAGAAGTAATCACATTCTTCTTTTGCCTGTATCTTGCCTGCCGCTGGAAGAAAGCCGTGTTTGCCTCCCCCTCTTTAAGCTGCCAAATCCGTGAACGCTGCCTCACAATGGATCTCTCAAGCGAATAGAGTCCAAGAAGCTTCCTCTTCAGTAACTTCCTCAAGCCATGCTTGTTATCCGCCAGCTGGCGCGAGTCTGCAGCCTTGTCGAGCCGACCAATGATCTCCATCGCCAACTAAATTTGAAGCTTAACACTTCCAATCCACTTGTCACTCCACCTTTGCAAATCTTTGGCCGTCGCATGGAGTTTGTTATCCAGGGCCAAGAAAGGGTTTCCTTCCGACGGCACTGCATTCCATGCCTCCTGAACTACCTCCAAAAAGCCCTCGGCCTTTGGCCAGAAGCTTTCGAACTTAAAGCGCTTGCCCACGTAAAAAGCCATGTCCAAATCCACAAAGAGGGGGGAATGATCTGAGACTGCCGTGCCAAGAGCCATCAACAAGTTCCACTAAAAGATGTCCTCCCAGGTTGTCAGGACCCCGACTCAATGCCACATCGATCTAGCATGTAACACCTCATATCACTTTGCGGACTCACGCACGGTATTCCCACGGGTGTCGCCTTACCTTTGCCCGAGACCGTTTGCGCCTTTTGGCACACATATATGATAGTGTCGCTAGCATCCATATGATAAGGAGCCCGGGCTGACATGGCTAGTCGTAAACCCAAAGTGGCACAAACTTACAGGGACAGGCATCCATGACCCAGCATCGAACGTGTCGGTCATCAGCGAGTGAATCCAGGCTGTAGCACTGGGCTAGCAGGACTCTGGTGAACCGGGCTGTAGCGGGCTAACAGGACTCCGGTATTCATCGCGTGACATTTCCCCGAGGGGACAGACCCAGGAACGAAGAAGGACACATGCCGGCCAGCCTAAGTGTTCCGGAGCAGTAGCAAGCTACCATGGAAACACTAGGAGACATTTCCCGGTAAGAGAGGCTACTAAGGATAAACAACTAGATAGTCAGATCCCCCACATACCAAGCATTTCAATAACATACACACAATATGCTCGATATGTGCAAATACAACATGGCATCACAACATGACTCTAGGACCCAAGTATGTATTCATTAGGCTCCGAGGAGCGAGATATTACAAACAGGGGTCTCATGACCCAACATTCAGAGCATACAAATCAAAGCACAAGCGGAAGCTTAACATGTCTGAGTACAGACATCTACAAATGAAAAAGGCTGAGAAGCCCGACTATCTACCAGATCCTGCCGAGGGCACAAGATCGTAGCTGAGGTAACAAGCTAAACGTCGAAGTCCACGCGAAACTACTAGTGAGACTGAAGTCTCTCTGCAAAAACATAAAATAGGCAAACGTGAGTACAAATGTACCCAGCAAGACTTACATCAGAACTAACTACATATGCATCATTATCAACAAAGGGGATGGTGGGGTTTAACTGCAGCAAGCCAGCTTTGACTCGGTGGCTATCCTGAACTACGACTGCAAGTAACTCTTTTGAGGTGGCGCACACGAGTCCACATATTCACCATATCAATACACCACTATGGATCCGCTCCCGTCTCCCTACGAGAACGCCATCCATAGCACTCACGCTTATCTGGCGTATTTTAGGGTATCCACTTTCACTTGTCTATGAACTGATATAAGTAACCCAGAAGTGCTTTACCGTGGACACGGCTATTCGAATAGATGATGTTAACCCTGCAGGGGTGTACTTCTTCATACATGTTTCCACCACTTAGCGTCTGCACACGACATGTGCTCGGCAGACTTCAAGCGAAAGCCGACGTGGGTGTAGACCACGACCTACCTAAACACTCAAGTCTCTAGTCCAGGTTTATCGCCTATTCGGGTTCCATCCATAAGGAGATCGGGCCGAGGTTTCGCTCACAGCCCCAAACGATGTGAACAGGGTTCCGTGACACCAAACGGGCGCCCGGTATACCCGGCCACGTGCCTACCGCATCACAGCCCACCCCTTCGGTCAGCGCTGCGCACGGCCTCCAGCATACTACAAACACCAGAAACTACTTGCAACTCCTGGACAGAGGACAAGGGTGAATAAGAAGTCGAGCGGGGTCATATTTCAGGGCCCAATGCATGGTAGTAGCTGAATCATGGATCACAAACACAGAACTCAGTTCCTAAGGATGGCTTCAATGAGACAACCCACCATGTACTCCTACGTGGCCTCTCACCGATACCTTTTACCAAATCGTGTTCACACACTTAGCTCACACACAGTAGGACATGTTCACACACCTCTGATTCGTTCCCGATGAATCAGACCTGACTCAACTCTAAGCAGTAGCAGGCATGACAAACAAGCATGAATGAGTAGGCACAACAGGGCTCAAACAACTCCTACTCATGCTAGTGGGTTTCATCTATTTACTGTGGCAATGACAGGTCATGCAGAGGATAAAGGGTTCAGCTACCGCAACAAGTAACAGATGAATCGATGTTGTCCTAATGCAATAAAAGAGAGCAGGAGCGAGAGAGTAGGATTGTATCGGAATGAACAAGGGGGTTTTGCTTGCCTGGCACTTCTGAAGATAACATTGAGTCTTCATCAGTGTCAACGATCACATCATCGGTACAGCGTCTACCGAGGGGGAACAACACCGGCAAACACATAAGAAACACGATCAATGCAATGCACAGTATGATGCATGCTATGACATGGCAATATGAATGTGTTTTGGGCTAATCCATCTAGCAACAAGTTAAATGGGGTTGGTTTGAACACTAGGTTCAAATTCAAACTCCATATGTGAGAGTTTAAATGCCATTTAATTGATTTGACCTGATCAGCAGGTATAAGTTGTTCTAACATGCATGAAAATGGTACAGATGGATAGATTGGATTTTTCTGATCATTTTTCATATATAACTTGTTTGATTTGGAGCTACGGTTGATTTTCTATGATTTTTAGAAGTTTTGGCTATTTCCTGGAATTTTCTGAATTACTTTAAATCCAGAAAATTATTAACTGCGTCAGCATGACATCAGCACTACGTCAGCAGGTCAACGGGGCTAGTCCAGGTCAAACCTGACGTGTGGGGTCCACACGTCAGTGACACAACTAACTAACCGTGTTAACTAGTGTTAGGTTAAGTACTAATCTAGGTTAATTAGCACTAACTAAACCTAACTAATGACTATCAGGGATGGGTCCACATGTCAGCGACTTAGTGGGTTAACTAAAAGTTAGTTAGCGCTAAGCTAAAATTAGCACGGCTCTAGGCCCACCTGTCAGTGACCCAGGGGGTTAATTAGCAGGGTCATTAGCCCCTAACGACGTCGCCATGTCAGCACGTCAGAGACCAGCCGACGGCGACCACATAACATGGCGGGGGCATGCCGGACTTGCGCTAGGGGCGTCGGATTGGCGCGCTGAGGGCACCGGGGCATAGCCCTTGCTCCCACGCATCCAGGGGACCAAGTGGGAAGTCGCGGGGTCACCGGAATTCATGCCGGCGACGAGCTTTGGCGGCGGCGGTGCTCGATGATGCACGGGCGCTTCGCTACGTTGCATCAGTGAGCAAAAGGAGAGGCTGGGCAGCACCTGCTAGGCACGGGGAGCACCACGAGCAGCACTGTGAGGCCAGGGGGGCATGGAGGCTATGTGTGCAGCAGCAATGGCGGACGGTGGCTTCGGTGCTCGTGGGGAACGGCGCTACAGCACGAGGGCGAGCACAAGGAGTTAGGGGAGAAGGTAAGTGGCTCACGGCGAGTTAGACGGTGCAGACGGTGGGGCCGGGGAGGCTCTGGACGCGGTGAATCAAGCGACGGAGATCGCCGGCACCAAGGTTGAAGAAGACGTCCATGACGGCGATGCAGCGCTCCCCTGGTTGCTTGGCTCGGCGTGGACGAGGAGGACGACGATGCGGAGCTCGGGGATGCGAAGAGAGAGCGAGGGAGTGGCTGTGGCTGCGGCGGTGACGAACGGCGGCGACGACTGCGCTCGGTGGCTGCGCGTAGGAGAAACAGAGGAGGAGGGAGGGAGAGCAGCGAGTGAGGGAGAGGATAGAGGAGCCATGGGGCGTCTCCAGGCGCTTGAATGGGGCGGGGAGGAAGTAGGAGGTGGAAGCAGGAGGTGGCCGCGGCTCGGCTGTGCGCGCGCCACGCGCAACGCCAGTAGGCGCGAGGAAGACGACGCGCGACGAGGTGGGTTGGGCCTAACAGGCCAGCTACTGTAGCAGGTAGGCCAGGTAAGTTCCAGGTGAGCCTCTGTTCTTTCCTATTTTTATTTCTCTTTTCTATTTCTTCTGCAACTTGATGGCTTTATTAAAAATGCCAGGGCATTTCCAAAAATCACCAAACTGCTCATGCCCACTGTTTGGAATATAACCAACATGGAACATTTCAGTTTAGGATTATTTGGACATTTAAAATATTTTATAGAATTTAAATGTCCAAATTCAAATAGAGTATGATTTAATTCAGAGCCCAAATATTTCATGGAAAAATGTGCATCACCTCCGGCTACTGTTTACAGTATTTTCCAGAAATGATGAACATTTTTTAAAGTCATTTGGATTCACTGAGAATATTTTAGTTGAACCTAGTGGATTCCTTAGCTGCTAGGGTTTAGGCAATCCCCATTTCAAGTTTCATAAAATTTCAACATGATGCATGGATGCTAAAGAAAAAAACAAGCAAGGCCTGAACTGGGGATGTGACAACTCACCCCCACTAAACAAGAATCTCGTCCCGAGATTCAAGCATAGGGTAAGAAGACACAATGACACAAGCTAACACGATCTTCACGATCCAGGTTGCACTTCAAATGAACGTTGACTCGATCACCATCATTGTCTCGATGTCTTGCTCCAGGAACTCCTACCAACATGACAATGTGAGGGAAAAGAAACTCTAGAAGGATCGATCTTCTCGAAGATCGAGCAACTCATGATCAACTCACGGAATGAGACATAGACACATTTCACGAGCTGAGACGTGAAGCACACATCCATAGGAATGGAGTGAAGCATAAGACGAAGGTTCACTAGGTAGACAACAATTTCACGCTTTAAAAGGTGTTGAACGGTTGTCAATGTAGCGAGGAGTTGAGTTTTCCATGATACCACAACGAGACACCTTAGGGATGGTGACTTGTAGATATATCCCCTTAAGTGGCAAAAAGAATTACCTTTGATTCAGAGATCATTGAAACTCTTTACACCAACTTAGGGCAATTCTCGAGCGGTCGTTTAGAGGGGTTCGGTAGAATGGCATACCCAGATTAGAATGGATGATGTGGATTACCTTGTTGAAAACCACACAAGGGATGATTTTAGTAATTGAGGAGAAGCTCAACAGTAGAGAGTGAGTCCACTGTTTGAAAAGTTATAGCATAACCGAGGAAACTGAGAGCAATCCCAGTTAGTGCCGATGGTAACACCTAGCGCTTGTGCGTAGTCTCAAGAACTTGAGCACTTCCATATTCATCAAGGTTTTACCAACATCCGTGTCAGGGATCCTGGCAACACAACATACTACCATGATGAATGGTGATGGACGATGCAGAGGCAAAAGGAGATAACACTTTCTCAGATTTCACCTTAGCGAAGCCAAGGAAACAAAATCTGGATGATCGACCGAGAAACATTTAGCACTCCGCTTCTAATGTTCTCCTTGATATGCTAGCGCAACCCATTTATTAAAATGGTTTGTTACCTAGAATCATCAAGTAAAAGGTCGGACTTCGGGATCTCAAAAATCCATAAGGGTCAACTAGGGAGTAAATCCCACGAAGTCCTTATGGGGAGGTGGCCAACTTCCTCAATCAAGATACTACAATAATAGGTCTTCCGGTTGGGTGTCTTGGCCATGACATCCACTTTACTGGTTATCGAGAGACCAATATTATAGTTGGGAAATGTTCCAACCATCATATCTGCCTGAGATTGAGATCTGGCTGGTGTCAGGATATTCCAGACTCATCGAGTCTAGAAAGAAAAAGAAAGTTCGCAACACAAATCGACGAGATGACGTTGCGAGATTCTCGGGAAATGAACTACGATAGCAAGCTCCAAAACATGAGCTGGTTCTTCTACACACATGTGAACACATTGTCCCAGACAAAACATTATCACATGGTAGTCTTACAATAAAACACTACCGAGTTCAAGTGGGGAACCATCATTCATGACATCGAAGTCTCCACGCGTGGAAGTCCAAAGAGTTCACCTTGGACAGACTCCTTTATCTTTGAACAACTCAATCAGTGGCTTAGTGTGCTAGGATATACATATGGAATGAGGATGATTAGTCTAACAGACCACAGAATTCTTCGCACGTGCATGACTGACTTGGGATGATTCCATAGGAGGTAAAACAAGCCTTCTCAAATTCATGGCGGCAACTTGCATCAAGTGCACATGAATTAGAGGGACTCACTTCTTTTGTCCAAACATATGCTTCACGAACGAGTCATGAAGATAATGCTTACACAAGTTTCCAACACTAGCTTAATGTTCAACAAAATCATGGAGGAGATAAGGATGTTGTCAATGGGCTCAACAACAATTCATCCAGGTTTCCATATTAGTGGAATTCCACAATTATGTGAACAAGGTGATAGCATTGGTCAGACCCGAAAGATATAATGGTGTATGCTCGAGGAACAACCACGAGTAAGACAACATTACGAATATCGTTGGTTCTGATTTGATTTGACGATAGCCCATACTCAAATCAATGGTTTGGGTAAGATAATAGATCCAACAATTGATCACGAGGATCAACCAATAAAGATATCATCTTTCTTCAACACACATACAAGATATCCCTTAAAATGAACTAAGTCGGACAAGCTTTTACCTTCCAACTCTCCAAGTTGTTGTTTGGCTTAACCAACTAGCTCAGGGGTATCCAACACGAATTCTTGGAGAAAGGGTGGTTTACAGGAATAAACCATCTTGATCACGAACTCAACATAGCGGTCAGGTGACAACCTGGTAATACTGCCGAGAAGATATTCGGAGAATCACGAACAACCGACATGTTACTAAGCTCGAGAACAATCTTGCTTTTCAAGGCAAGATGATATGATCAAAAGAGCGAGGGATTGACAAAATCCAAACTCAACGACCAAAGAGTGCACCGGAAATAGGGACTAGGTAGCACAATCAACCTTAGGGTGACGATTCAATAACCAACACGCTAAAAATGAGCATGTTGTCCATTAACCACTAAGCAACGGAGTTGCTAGCAGTATTGATTTCACACACCACGATTCACTTGTCGGCATTCCGGTTACAATAACACGGAAACCGAGGAATGAACAATGATGGCAAGAGGTATCACTGTACCAAGAGTTCATAGGATGGTGTGCAATTCCTATAATAATCCCGATATAAAAGATGGTAATACTCCAAGGTAGAACAGAACAAAAGCTGGGTTGGCATTTTGTTCTACGAGATACAACTACTTTGACCCAATCCTAGATATGGATGAGGTACTGGAGTTTGTTTCTCCTAGTCATTCCGGAATAGAATGGCTTGCCGGACCACAAGAGTAATAGGCATTGATGAGCTCGAGTGCACAACTACTCTTGACTATCAATTGATAGACGAGGGTCAAAGGGAACAACTACGAGGGACAACTCAAAAGAACATATGATTTCCTGAGTTGTGGATGCATGGATTAGGATGTCGAACGAGTTCAACATATTTCTTCCAGACAATTCATGCAGAGAGATAGGACTGGCAGGGTCACAACATAGAATCGAGAACTCATCGAGCACTTTTGCTGTGATCTTTTGAGCCAACAAACTTCTGCCATAATGTGGTTCATAGTATTTGGAAGAAGGAAATACCACGAACTTCGAGGACTAACGCAAAGGTTACTAATAACCTAAGGGAACTAGCAATTACTATCAACATGAAGTAAGTAGGGTGAATCTCGGGTTCAAAAACCCATGAGTAGAATACCTAACTAAATGGCATCACGGGATGATTTCGAGAATAAAGTCCAGAATCATCACACTAGGACACAAATCATGGCTAGATTGCTAGATGATCCCCTAAGACACCTAGGGTCATAGTAATAGCTCCAACATATATGTCGAGGCAACAGAGTACCTCAACTCACTAATTAGTGTGATTAATCTGACCAAAGGGACATCAGAACGGGAAGAAGGGATTTGTAAATGCATCAGACTGTTTAGAAACCTGGGATGACTCGGACAGCATAACATCTGTAAATGCTCAAAAATATTTGAGACATCCAGCGAAAATGGTGGCATAACCACTTAACATCACAATATCAAGGTTCTGAGATCAATTGCCAACACACGGAAGTAGTAGAGACTGAACTGAGGCTTAAATCCATCAATCCTATAAGTCTACGGATTAGTAACACGTGATCCTGATAGAAGAAGAGAAAGCCTAGTTTCTTAACCCCACGGGAAAGATAAGATGACTCAGATCAGAAGGCATAAGGGATAAGAAATAAAAAGAGCCTTATGTTCCATCCCATAATCAATTCCCTTATATAACTAAAGAATTTCTAGACTCAACTTCGACCAGTTTGGCTTGGTAATCCTACAGGCAGTCAGGCTCTGATACCAAAGCTGTCAGGACCCCGACTCAATGCCACATCGATCTAGCATGTAACACCTCATATCACTTTGCGGCCTCACGCACGGTATTCCCACGGGTGTCGCCTTACCTTTGCCCGGGACCGTTTGCGCATTTTGGCACACGTATATGATAGTGTCGCTAGCATCCATATGATAAGGAGCCCGGGCTGACATGGCTAGTCGTAAACCCAAAGTGGCACAAACTTACACGGACAGGCATCCATGACCCAGCATCGAACGTGTCGGTCATCAGCGAGTGAATCCAGGCTGTAGCACTGGGCTAGCAGGACTCCGGTGAACCGGGCTGTAGCGGGCTAACAGGACTCCGGTATTCATCGCGTGACATTTCCCCGAAGGGACAGACACAGGAACGAAGAAGGACACATGCCGGCCAGCCTAAGTGTTCCGGAGCAGTAGCAAGCTACCATGGCAGGAACACTAGGAGACATTTCCCGGTAAGAGAGGCTACTAAGGATAAACAACTAGATAGTCAGATCCCACACATACCAAGCATTTCAATAACATACACACAATATGCTCGATATGTGCAAATACAACATGGCATCACAACATGACTCTACGACTCAAGTATTTATTCATTAGGCTCCGAGGAGCGAGATATTACAAACAGGGGTCTCATGACCCAACATTCAGAGCATACAAATCAAAGCACAAGCGGAAGCTTATCATGTCTGAGTACAGACATCTACAAATGAAAAAGGCTGAGAAGCCTGACTATCTACCAGATCCTGCCGAGGGCACAAGATCGTAGCTGAGGTAACAAGCTAAACGTCGAAGTCCACGCGGAACTACTAGTGAGACTGAAGTCTCTCTGCAAAAACATAAAATAGGCAAACGTGAGTACAAATGTACCCAGCAAGACTTACATCAGAACTAACTACATATGCATCATTATCAACAAAGGGGATGGTGGGGTTTAACTGCAGCAAGCCAGCTTTGACTCGGTGGCTATCCTGAACTACGACTGCAAGTAACTCTTTGAGGTGGCGCACACGAGTCCACATATTCACCATATCAATACACCACTATGGATCCGCTCCCGTCTCCCTACGAGAACGCCATCCATAGCACTCACGCTTATCTTGCGTATTTTAGGGTATCCACTTTCACTTGTCTATGAACTGATATAAGTAACCCAGAAGTCCTTTACCGCGGACACGGCTATTCGAATAGATGATGTTAACCCTGCAGGGGTGTACTTCTTCATACATGTTTCCACCACTTAGCGTCTGCACACGACATGTGCTCGGCAGACTTCAAGCGAAAGCCGACGTGGGTGTAGACCACGACCTACCTAAACACTCAAGTCTCTAGTCCAGGTTTATCGCCTATTCGGGTTCCATCCATGAGGAGATCCGGCCGGGGTTTCGCTCACAGCCCCAAACGATGTGAACAGGGTTCCGTGACACCAAACGGGCGCCCGGTATACCCGGCCACGTGCCTACCGCATCACAGCCCACCCCTCGGTCAGCGCTGCGCACGGCCTCCAGCATACTACAAACACCAGAAACTACTTGCAACTCCTGGACAGAGGACAAGGGTGAATAAGAAGTCGAGCGGGGTCATATTTCAGGGCCCAATGCATGGTAGTAGCTGAATCATGGATCACAAACACAGAACTCAGTTCCTAAGGACGGCTTCAATGAGACAACCCACCATGTACTCCTACATGGCCTCTCACCGATACCTTTTACCAAATCGTGTTCACACACTTAGCTCACACACAGTAGGACATGTTCACACACCTCTGATTCATTCCCGATGAATCAGACCTGACTCAACTCTAAGCAGTAGCAGGCATGACAAACAAGCATGAATGAGTAGGCACAACAGGGCTCAAACAACTCCTACTCATGCTAGTGGGTTTCATCTATTTACTGTGGCAATGACAGGTCATGCAGAGGATAAAGGGGTTCAGCTACCGCAGCAAGTAACAGATGAATCGTTGTTGTCCTAATGCAGTAAAAGAGAGCAGGAGCGAGAGAGTAGGATTGTATCGGAATGAACAAGGGGGTTTTGCTTGCCTGGCACTTCTGAAGATAACATTGAGTCTTCATCAGTGTCAACGATCACATCATCGGTACAGCGTCTACCGAGGGGGAACAACACCGGCAAACACATAAGAAACACGATCAATGCAATGCACAGTATGATGCATGCTATGACATGGCAATATGAATGTGTTTTGGGCTAATCCATCTAGCAACAAGTTAAATGGGGTTGGTTTGAACACTAGGTTCAAATTCAAACTCCATATGTGAGAGTTTAAATGCCATTTAATTGATTTGACCTGATCAGCAGGTATAAGTTGTTCTAACATGCATGAAAATGGTACAGATGGATAGATTGGATTTTTCTGATCATTTTTCATATATAACTTGTTTGATTTGGAGCTACGGTTGATTTTCTATGATTTTTAGAAGTTTTGGCTATTTCCTGAAATTTTCTGAATTACTTTAAATCCAGAAAATTATTAACTGCGTCAGCATGACATCAGCACTATGTCAGCAGGTCAACGGGGCTAGTCCAGGTCAAACCAGACGTGTGGGGTCCACACGTCAGTGACACAACTAACTAACCGTGTTAACTAGTGTTAGGTTAAGTACTAATCTAGGTTAATTAGCACTAACTAAACCTAACTAATAACTATGAGGGATGGGTCCACATATCAGCGACTTAGTGGGTTAACTAAAAGTTAGTTAGCGCTAAGCTAAAATTAGCAGGGCTCTAGGCCCACCTGTCAGTGACCCAGGGGGTTAATTAGCAGGGTCATTAGCCCCTAACGACGGCGCCACGTCAGCACGTCGGAGACCAGCCGACGGCGACCACATAACACGGCGGGGGCACGCCGGACTTGCGCTAGGGGCGTCGGATTGGTGCTCTGAGGGCACCGGGGCATAGCCCTTGCTCCCGCGCATCCAGGGGACCAAGTGGGAAGTCGCGGGGTCACCGGAATTCATGCCGGCGACGAGCTTTGGCGGCGGCGGTGCTCGGTGATGCACGGGCGCTTCGCTACGGTGCATCAGTGAGCAAAAGGAGAGGCTGGGCAGCACCTGCTAGGCACGGGGAGCACCACGAGCAGCACTGTGAGGCCAGGGGGGCATGGAGGCTATGCGTGCAGCAGCAATGGCGGACGGTGGCTTCGGTGCTCGTGGGGAACGGTGCTACAGCACGGGGGCGAGCACAAGGAGTTAGGGGAGAAGGTAAGTGGCTCACGGCGAGTTAGACAGTGCAGACGGTGGGGCCGGGGAGGCTCTGGACACGGTGAATCAAGCGACGGAGATCACCGGCACCAAGGTTGAAGAAGATGTCCGTGACGGCGATGCAGCGCTCCCCTAGTTGCTTGGCTCGGCGTGGACGAGGAGGACGATGATGCGGAGCTCGGGGATGCGAAGAGAGAGCAAGGGAGTGGCTGTGGCTGCGGCGGTGACGAACGGCGGCGACGACTGCGCTCGGTGGCTGCGCGTAGGAGAAACAGAGGAGGAGGGAGGGAGAGCAGCGAGTGAGGGAGAGGATAGAGGAGCCACGGGGCGTCTCCAGGCGCTTGAATGGGGCAGGGAGGAAGTAGGAGGTGGAAGCAGGAGGTGGCCGCGGCTCGGCTGTGCGCGTGCCGCGGCTGTGCGCGCGCCACGCGCAACGCCAGTAGGCGCGAGGAAGACGACGCGCGATGGGGTGGGCTGGGCCTAACAGGCCAGCTACTGTAGCAGGTAGGCCAGGTAAGTTCCAGGTGAGCCTCTGTTCTTTCCTATTTTTATTTCTCTTTTCTATTTCTTCTGCAACTTGATGGCTTTATTAAAAATGCCAGGGCATTTCCAAAAATCACCAAACTGCTCATGCCCACTGTTTGGAATATAACCAACATGGAACATTTCAGTTTAGGATTATTTGGACATTTAAAATATTTTATAGAATTTAAATATCCAAATTCAAATAGAGTATGATTTAATTCAGAGCCCAAATATTTCATGGAAAAATGTGCATCACCTCTGGCTACTGTTTATAGTATTTTCCAGAAATGATGAACATTTTTGAAAGTATTTTGGATTCACTGAGAATATTTTAGTTGAACCTAGTGGATTCCTTAGCTGCTAGGGTTTAGGCAATCCCCATTTCAAGTTTCATAAAATTTAAACATGATGCATGGATGCTAAAGAAAAAAACAAGCAAGGCCTGAACTGGGGATGTGACACAGGTGTTGGTAACGAAAATGTGATCAATTTTCTCTAGGGTTGGGGTTTCTCCTTTCGTTTGACCACGTGTACCTCCTGTCGTTCAAGTATAACTCTTTAAGTTCCAGGGCATTTAGCAACGACCGGAACCTAGCCATCATTCTTCTATTGATCATTGAATTATTCTTGTCTTCTGGGTTAACCAAAAGATTGAAGTCCCCCACGACTGCCCGCGGGCCAGCGTGAAGGTCACGCACCTCTCTCAGTTCGTGCAAGAACTCTACCTTTTCCGCATTGCTCTGAGGTCCATACATACCCGTCAACCACCACATTACCTCGCCCTGCTTGAAGAGCGTCATAATTGTGTTCTCCGTGACATGCCTATTGGAGGCGGACACCACCATTTTATCCCACGCGAGTAGGATGCCCCCACGTGTGCCAACGGCCGGCACATAGTAAAAGTCCTCAAATCTATTACCCAAGCATTGCTTTACAAGCTCACTCGACATGATCTCCATCTTTGTCTCTTGGAGGCAAACAACGCTAGCCCTAGCCGCCTCCACGACCTGAAAAAGCGCGCTACGCCGTGCCATGGAGTTAAGTCCACGCACGTTCCAAACCAAAATTTTCGGAGGTTGTGCAGCCATCGCAAAACACACCATGACCACCCTGGTGCACCACGGCACTACGACCCAACCATCACACCGTCCTCATTTCCCACCAGCGGCAACGCTTCCGAATCCCAACCGAACAAGGCCAAAACCGCCTTCACATGACTCTCCACCAGTGGCTTGTCAAACAAGTCAACGAATGCTTGAAGAGCCTCATCCGAGATCACATCTCCCTCGTGCGCAAGGCACCGTTTCCTGATGAGAAACGACTGCTGGTTGGAAGCCTTCGACGCGCGCCCACCCTTGGCCAGCCTGACACTTCGACATGGGGAGGAAATAGGCACACGCTTCTGCCTTGGCTTCCTTTGCTTTTGAGGGGGGTTCCTGCTCACCGGCTGCCGCCGGCAGGGGGATAGCTCCTCACTGAGCTCCGCGCATATCATGGCCACCTGATCCCGGGGCGACGTGGAGGCCGGACGCGCTTCCACCTCGGCCGCATCCGCCAGCGGTGTGCCAGCCTGCTCGAAAAGACTCACCGCAAACCAGCCCTCCCCAAAATCCTGCGTGCATGGGTACGTCCCATCCGCCTGCAACTCGGGTCCACTTATCTCTGAATCTCTGGCCCCAGATGCCACCAATCCCGAACCGGCAGAAGCGATTCGATCCGCCTCGGTCCTTACACGAATCTCGCCACCCGCCAATTCGTTTGTCGCTTCCACCTCCTGCATGCCTATGAGGGTCAAGAAATATACATCAATTTCACCGATCCCTCTCTATCCCTTCTAACAACACTCATTGTGTTTGTATTCACTTGATGTTTTATTTTGAGTCAATAAAATTTAACTTTATATTAAAAAAAAACAAGGACCCGAATACTGAACTGACCCTCGATGGGGATGGAACTCCCATCGAATGAATCATTCACCTCGAAGGATCCGACCAAGCAAAACTTTTATTTTTGAGGTGCACCAAGCAAACCTATGTGTTCGCTACGAGAGGAGTTTTCCACCGATCTCTACTAGCCCAGCAAACTATGAACATGCACGAAAAATCAGGCTAGGCCCAGTTTGGTGGGTTTTTAAAAAAAATTGTCATCAACAAAAAATGCCATGTACAAAAAGGAAACCATACTAGTAATGTGCAAAAGATGACAGGTTTTAAAAACCAAAAAATTATGCAATTGCCATGACACTTACAATTGCCATATAACCAAAAAGATACAATTATAAAATTGTAATGGTTTGATGCAAAAAAAAATCTCTATGCCCATGGCAATTTTCCCGTGGCGTTTTATGTTATGTTTTTTTGTGTGAAATTTATCATGATCCAAAAAATAAATTTGTCTTGCCATGATCCAAAATAAATTTGTCATGGTATGAAAATAAATTTGCCATGGTTCACAAATTAAAATTTCCACGGTCTAAAACTAAATTCTCATGGAAAGTAAAATTTGCCATGGTCTATAAATTAAAATTGCTATGGTGCATTAAAGCCATGGTCCATAAATAAAGTTACCATGGTTCAATTTTTTCTCATGATAAATACAAAAAGATTTAATAAAAAATGCCATGAACAAATTGAAAAAGGATTATTTTGAAATTTTCCATGTATCTGTTTTTGTCACCTCCGTAAAAAGGGAAAAATAATGTAAATTTACCATGTATCTAAAATAGTTTATTTGCATATTTTGTTACCCTTGCTAAAAAGACAAAAAAGGAAGGTGGGAATTCAAACCCAGATTGCTCAGGTGGAAACTACGTGCCCTAGCCAGTGCGATGGGCTTGTGTGTCTGGTTAGTAGACCGTTCACGTTTCTTTTGTTTCTGCGCGAAAACAAAATCTAACATGTTACGTCCCTTTGCTCCCTGATCTGTGTGTTATATCGAACGATGAAAACGGGGTTCACGACACGCATCTAAAAAACTGACGTCAGATTTTTAGTTATTCCCAAATCTAGAAAACATAGTAGTACTACTATTTTATCGTAATGATGATCAACCACTATCTTCTCAAGCATTTAGTCCATCCATCCAACTGCTGAAGCTAAAATCGTATCATAGGAATCTTGGTCGCCCTGGCCCATTTCTTGGAGCAAAACAAATGCTAGGAGTACTGCTCCACACTCTATAGCTAGTTGACATGAGATCAGATCAGATCAGAATAGTGAATGCTCTGGCCTTTTGAGTACAACAAGATCATTTTCTTGGAGGAGTGGAGAAAGGGAAAAAGGAGACGAGTCAGAGAAAGGAGCAGCCACATTCAATATTTGCCTGCTCAACCCAGGAGTCAGCTGCTCTCCCTGACGAAAAACCAGTAAAACCCACAGGGCCGGGAAGAAAGGACCCGGAAAATGGTTTACCAGGACCATGCGTTTTGCGCCATAATATAGCTCACGCAGGCGCATTTAAGTGGTGCGGCCTTGCATGTTCCCTGACGAGGTGGGTCCGCCTACAGTACACGAAGTATACAAACAGGAAACACATCATGGGGAAGATTGAGGGGAAAACTGAAACAATGTGAGATTTCATTAACAAAGGAAGGCTATTTGGCGTCAACTTTTGAAAGAAACTTCCGCTCTACATTGCCAATGTCCGGAGCTATTAAAATAGTACTCCGCCCTTCCGTATCAAAATATAAAAACTTTTTGTAGGCTAGTTATTTAGCCTACAAAAGGTGGTAGTAGTTTAGGCTAGGTATCGCGAAAAGTCATTTAGCCTAAAAAACATCTTATATTTTGATACAGAGATAGTAGTAGTTTTTTTTGGATGCGCTCAATACCCTCTAGGCTTTTAGAGCAACAGAGTAGTTATATCGGCCCAATCGCCATAATAGTAATTATATGTATGATGATTTTGGTTGAAAAAGTCACCTAGCAAAATTGTGACCGGCGACGAATCATCATAATTTAGGGACGTCGCTCCACGTTGAACCCATGAGGCTTCATATTTGGACACTATGGGGAGTTGGTTTCGAGCGTGTTCTATCCGCCAACCGCTTGTTCGGAAGGCAAGTTTCACCTCCATCTCCAGCCCCCAATGTCGCCCATCTCCTCTCCCTGCAACGGTGTAGACGACCGGACGCCCATGGCTCGGGGAAGCGTGACAATAAAATCACGGCTGCACACATCCTTTCCCCTCATGTTGTTTTGCCACCAGCGCCCTTCCCCACCACGTTTTTCCCACCCGCACCCACATTTTGAACACCAATCATGTGAAAATATTGCTAACTGAATTTTCTCCCCATCTATGTAAAAACTTTGTAACGTACTACCTCCGTCCTGGTTTATTAGTCCCTTTAGTATTTTGTGCAAAACTTTAACCTTAGATTTAACTAAAAAATGCTAATGCATGTAACCAAAAATAATATCTCTCAAAACTATGTTCAAATACGAATCCAGGGATATACTTTTTGCTAACATGTATTATTATTTACTTAGTTAAATCTATGATCAAAATTTGGCATAAAATATTATGGGGACCAATAAACCAGGACGGAGGTAGTAACTCAGTTAATTGTTTCAGTCTCTCAAATTGAGTGTGCGACTAATGAGGTGGCACAACAGGAAACATGGAAGAAATGAAAATATGTGATTGCGCAATAATTCTGCATTCGATATTTGCATATCATCTCTGCAACCTTCATCAAATATTATTGACTAGAAGTTGCCCCTAAAGTGTTCCTAAGCTTATCCGCAAAAAAAAAGTGTTCCTAAGCTAATGGCCAGGTGCCCCTCAGAAAACAATCACCGGGTGAGAAGAAAGGCTGTATCCAACAAATACTACTAATACTGGCTCCAAATATTAATGGAGGCAAACGAGTCTTGTTTCATCAATGCCGTCCGCGTCGCACATTGCTTTCAGCTCCTAGGACGGAGCAATTCCGGAAGTGGCTTGGGAGGAAATCCGCGTCGCCGAGGCCGAGCAAAGACGTCCCCTTCGGATCTGGTGGCGAGACCACATCGAGCTTCCGGAACGGTACGAGGGCAGTGGATCACGTATGGACGCATCGGGTTCTCTTTTCCGGTTACAGCCCAGACACCGGGCATGCATACGTACTGATGGCGGCGATCCACTTCAGCAGGCGATTCAAAGTTTTTTATTTGCACTAATTAAACACCGGTTGGAACCGCGGCGAGCTCAGCTAGCTACTTAGTGCCGAATCACCCAACCACTCTGCTATTCTATGCACTGCTCTGCTCTGTTGGAGACTTGACCTCGAGCGTTGGGTTTGAATACGATCTAAGGGTTTTGTTGCCGTAGCATAGCTGATTGGACGGTCCACGACGTACATGTTGAGTACGATCTCCGTGTCTGCTTAGGAAGAGAAAAACTGTCCTGTGCGTCACTGAAGATGCGAGTAAGAGCATCTGCAGCCGGCATCCTCAAATTCTTCTCAGATCGCGGACGTGACCGACTAGTGATTGGACAGAAGAGAGGGGAAAAAGTGACTCAACCGGACCTGTCATATCATCTATACAAAGTCGAGCTGTCTGCGAGACTTGCGGGCGCACCCAAAAACACCCGGACAGTCTGTCATGTAGGACGCGGCCCACCCTGGACCATCTTTTTCTTTCTTTTCATTCTCTCTTCATCCCCATCAATCACGTTCAAGTAATCTGACATATAAAAAAAATATGACGCATAGACGGACAAATAGGGGCTTAAAACGGACACGCCCGGTCACTGACCGGACGCGTCCGCACACGTTTAGGGGTTAGATTTAGTAAGTCCGGCTGTAGATGCTCTAATGAACTATGGTATACTAGCTGCCAAGAAAAGGCCATGAATTGTTCTTGGAAGCAAAAATGGATGTATGCCGTGAATGAAGCGAGTAATGTGACGATGCGCACTGAAATCGGACTTTTCGTCGCGGCCAGGTACTCCTACATGACCGAGAGTCTGAGATTGACCCATGCATGCATGCAAGCAAACAAGCTCTGCTCTACGTCAGGCTTGGAAAAAGGTTAGATGCAGAAAAGAAATAACACGGTTAAGCCGTCGAGAAGACGCACATGCGCTCGTGCTCGTGGCCTTGTGACCGCGAACGATGCCCTCGCCGCTGCTGCTGCTGCGGTGGTCCTGTGGCGATTGGCCATGGCCACGGGGAACATCGGAATAAATTGCAAAAGCCATTCCAGGCCTCGCGATTGCAGGTTGGCAGGATTTACAGAGTGTTCCGCCAGTCTCCCTCCCTACTAGACCGTACGGCGTACTGCGTGCTGCTACTGACTGCTGCTACGGTACATATACTGTAAGTTTCTTCCTCCGTAGTCTCCGCCGAGTGTTTGCATTAAGGACGGTGGCGATCGATCCGGTTGGACTGGGACTAGTAGGCATTTCGTCCCACGAACTTGATGGCAAGACCAATTGTACATGACCGAATAAGGATGGGAAGAAGGAGAAAAGACTGAGTCTTTCCTCTGTCATTTTTAGAAACGGGCAGAATTCCCCAAGGAGGAACTTGCTGAAAATGCATTTCACACTCGCCGAGATGCAGCGAAGGGCGGCGAGAAATTGAATAGCAGAGCACTTGCCCGAAACGAAGAACCGGCTAATTCGAGAAACCACTTAAGCCGCGACGCATAGGGCCCAGCACAGCAAATTTAATCCTCGGCCACCTGCACAATCCGGGACTGCGAGGGGAGGAGTCCAGCAGTAGCAGCACCCCTGGAATGGAAACGGCGGGCGAGCGATCGACCCCTGCAAGTAAGAACTAAGAGAGTAACCAGGAAGGAAGGAGACGATGGACGTGAAGAATTCTGAAGCCCAGCCCCGGGAAAGGAAGCGGAGCTGACACGCTCCACTTATGGGGCGCGGCACCGAATTGAATGAGTGGAACAAATGGTTTCCCAGAATCGCCGCGACGTTGCCATCAAGTCAATCGTCCAAACGGACGGGGAAAGCCCCCGTCGCCTGTTTCGGCCCCGGGCCATGTTGCATTGCATGCGCGTCGATAAGGCACGCACAACACGCATCTCCGTCTCGATCGATCACCAGCACCAGCACGTACGTACTACAGCGTACAGGACCGGCCAGCGGTGTAGGTAGCCCGGTGGCCCCTCCCCGCCGGCCCGCCGGCGCCGTGCACGTTGCCGTTTCTCGCAACCAATACCAGTTAGATCTTGCGTGCATGCATACGTTTTTCTAGGGTAAAATCTTGCATCTGCCATGGCGGGAGCCAGGGAACCGTTCGTTTCATCGATGAGGTATGCTAGTGGCCAGTTACTGGTAGGAGAAATTGGACTGGATTCGGTTTGCGTGCGCATGTGCGGGAGGTGGCAATGAAAATAGTGTCTCGCGGCGGGGGGGGGGGGGGGGGGGAGGGTCCGAGCGCCATGAAGGCGTGGCGGGGGGTCGACAATGAGCACAGGAAGACGACACGCCGTACGCCGTCCACCTCACAGCGCCGAGGGGAGGGGAGGGGGGAGGCCGCAAGCAAAGAGGAGAGGACCATCTGGGTCCGGCTCCGATCCGATTAAATGCACGCCCTCTGATCGGGTGGATCGCGATTGCCACCCATGGCCATGGTTGTGTGCGAAATCCCCGTCCTGCCCTCGCGCTGCTGACGCCCGGGCCCGCGGCGCAGGCAGGGTCGCAGCGCCCGAAGAAGATATCGCGCCCGGCCCCACCGCGGGCACCCCTTCCTCTATTTATGCCTCTACACCGACCGACCTCACACACGCACACTCACACAAAGCTAGCAAGCCACACTGCACTGCACGCTACTCGATCGGTGCCTCTCTCTACCACTACTACTACTCTGCTCACTGGCATACTGCATTGCTGCTACTGTACGCGTAGTCTCTCACAGTGCCCTGCCAAGAAGATCTCCCGTAGTCAATTCGCTTGATCAGGCCAGGCTACTCAGTACTCACTTAAGCGAGAGGAGAGGAAGAAAAGGGGGAGGAATTCTTTCGTGGGAGCGTTAGGAGGAGAGAGAGAGGGAGAGAGAGAGAGCTTGTGCTACGATCGATCGGGCCGGGAAAGGCGATGGGGCGATCGCCGTGCTGCGAGAAGGAGGGGCTGAAGAAGGGGCCATGGACGCCGGAGGAGGACCAGAAGCTGCTCTCCTACATTGAGCAGCAGGGCCACGGCTGCTGGCGCTCGCTGCCGGCCAAGGCCGGTGAGCACCCCAACTTCATCCAATTTGCTCTTGCACCCCAACTTCATCCCCGGCTGCTACTCCTGCATTCTGCTTTGCTGAGTTGTTTCGGTCATTTCTGACATGATGAGAACGGGGCGTGGTCTTTGATTCGCAGGGCTGCAGCGGTGCGGCAAGAGCTGCCGGCTCCGGTGGACCAACTACCTCCGGCCGGACATCAAGAGGGGCAAGTTCAGCCTGCAGGAGGAGCAGACCATCATCCAGCTCCATGCGCTTCTCGGCAACAGGTGATCACCCATCCCATCATGGACCGATTGTCCTACATATGCCGCTTACTTTGCACCCAGAGTTCACTTAACTCACTGCCTAATTATGATGGAATTTGATCTCTTATTTAGTGGTTGCAATAATTTTGACTGCCAGTAGAGTACGTAGTACGGTACTAGTCGCCGACTGCCTGAGTCCGGGGAAGTCAAGAACACGCTAGCTACACCGTAGTCTTCACATATTTATGGGTAGCGGGGTGGTACTTACACTGGGAGAGCCGTGAGATACGAGTAAAACGTAGCTGCTGCATGTACTGGTCTTGGCCGAGTCGTAGCGACGTACACATGTTTTCCCAGCATCGCGTGAAATTTACCCATGACATTGTAGCTCGAATTGCGATCTCACTAGCACGTACAAGACCGACCGTCACCTCTGTTTTAACTGTTACTGTCTATCTGTCTGTCTTGCTGTGCAGTACAGAACTAGCTAGTAGTAGTGCTGTTCTTCTGCCTCGTACTGTAGAAAAAAGAGAGAGAGAAGTGTCCATCATTCAGCCCGTAGAACAACTATGCATGAACAGTGAGAGCGTTTTGCCAAGAAGAAAGAAAAGAAAAGTAATAGCGAAAAGAAGGGGTTACTCAATCAATCAATGCACGCATCAGCTTGGGAAAAAGGAGTGAAAAAGTTGGGCCATGTGTGGCTCTCCCCCGAATTTTCCTTTCTCTTTTTACATGATTCGGCATTGAAGCTTGTCATTTATGGATCGGGGAGCCCCCATCGTCGTGGACCAAGCCTAGCTTTGGGCCACTGTAGCCACCTGCTCTCTTGCCATTTGACTCCCACGCTTCCTCCTATCATGCATCTCTGCCGTCTCTCTGTAGTACTACTACGCCGATGCCATGTCCACTCGCACGGTTACTTTTCGAGATGGTCTTCATTTTAACCATGATGCATGCAGGTTTGGTTTTCTATCGGAGTCCTGAGGTTATTTTTCTTGCGATCGGCGTCTGTGTGTGTGTGTGTGCAGGTGGTCAGCGATCGCGACGCACCTGCCCAAGCGTACCGACAACGAGATCAAGAACTACTGGAACACGCACCTCAAGAAGCGGCTGGCCAAGATGGGCATCGACCCGGTCACGCACAAGCCGCGCTCCGACGTGCCCGGCGGCGCGGGCGGCGCCGCCGAGGGGGCGGCCGGCGCGCAGCACGCCAAGGCCGCGGCGCACCTCAGCCACACGGCGCAGTGGGAGAGCGCGCGGCTCGAGGCCGAGGCGCGCCTGGCGCGGGAGGCCAAGCTGCGGGCGCTCGCCACGTCCGCCTCCTCCTCGGCGCAGTACCTGTCGGCGGCCCACGCCGCCGCGCCCGGGCTCGACTCGCCCACGTCCACGCTCAGCTTTGCGGACAGCGCGGCGCTCGCGTCGGTGCTGGAGGCGCACAGTGCCGCGGCCGCCGCGCGCGCAGCCATGCAGCCCATGCAGGCGTACGAGGAGGCGTGCAAGGACCAGAACTGGGGCGACGCCGACGCCGCCGACGCGGGCTTCGCCGAGGCGGCGGGCTTCACCGGGCTGCTTCTTGACGGCTCGCTGAACCAGAACCCGAGGCCGGCGGCGAGGGACGACGCCGAGGCGGGCGCCGAAGCGCACGAGACAGAGGAGGAGAAGAACTACTGGAACAGTATACTGAACCTGGTCAACTCGTCTGCGTCAGCGGTGGTGCCCGCCGATGAGGCGTACTCGCCGGCGCCAGAGTACTGAGTGGTGGCGACCTCTGCACATGCTTTGCCTGCATGCACCCGAGACCCCACCAGGCACATGACACAGTAAATAGTTATTAGTGGTGACCGTGGAATAAGATGGGACTAATGCTAGTACTACAGTTAATCGCGTTCTTGGGTTTATTATCTGACACAGTGCTCTGATTAGACGTGCGAGCAAGAAGGTTTTATCGATCTTGGAGCTTGTTGCCTGCAGCTACCTTCGGCAAAATTACTTACATGTGTTGTAAAACTAAGACAATGATCTCGGATTTCTTCTTCTTCTTCGAACAATGCCTGATAATTTATCTACTTAACTATTGTAATCTTATATCCACTTTCATCAACCATATACAGTAACGCTAACCAACTTGCTATGGAGAGGACCGTCGACTTCTGAATAAGATGGGATGGGACTAATGCTAGTAACGGTTAATCGCATTCTTGGGTTTATCTGACACGGTGCTCTTATTAGACGTGTGAGCAAGAAGGTTTCGTCGATCTTGGAGCTTGTTGCCTGCTTCTTTCGGCAAAATTCTTACATGTTCTCTAAAACAAAGAGGATGATCTCAGGATTTCTTCTTCCTCTTCTTCTCCTGCTGCATAGAACCATGCCGATAATTTATCTACCTGACTATCCGATAAATTATCTTCTTCTGCAGTGTAATGAAAGCATACAACAGTTTTCCACCCTTCAGGTTATATGAGTGAGGTGGGGATGGTGATAGTTAGACATTGATCTAACACTTAGCTTTTTTTTTTCCTTCGTTGAGATATCACTAAATTTGTGTTCAAAGGTACTTAGTTGTAACAAAGATTTTGTATCATGTAAACCGCAAACCAACTAATTGAAGTAATGCTTGGTCAAAGATTTGTCTTAATGGAACCTATTTTGTCGTGCATACAAGAATGGAGGGAGTATTGCCAGACAACCCTGCTATACGTACAATGAATTCTCATCCCACACTCATACGATTAGAGACAGCACGAGACAATTCAGTTTGTGGGCCACAACATGCATCAAGTTTTACTGTCTGGTCGTACAGGTGTCCGACGAAAAAGTATCGTATGCAGAGCAATTTCGATTACCATATGTCTCCATTAGGGCATCTCCAAGGGTATACATCAAATCTCTTCTAAATGTCTGGAGGCCATCCAATGGGGGATAAATCAAATGCCGGTGGACATGAAAAAGTGTCTGAAATCCTACAAATCGGTAGCAAACGTCGAAGTGATTGGGGGAGTCTTGACACACTACGGACAAACCTTGGACCCACCACAAACCCATTTTTTCCGCCTCCTCCCTTCTTTCTCATCTCTCCATTGGACAAGGGGTGTACATTTGGTGCACCGGATTGGATGGCAACCCCCTATCTGTTGTCCGCTTCTTTTGGCAAAATTGATTACTTGTTTTGTAAAACTAAGGCAATGATCACGCAACTTCTTCTTCTATCTAATATTAGTTTAGCTAATTTTAAGATTATTTGTTTTAGATAAGTCAAGTGTAAAGTAGACACATGCATACACATAAGCCAACCATTATATACACTTACTCACATAACATCTAGTGAAGATGTAAGTTATATAACTTTACAAAGTTCACACTAATGTATCAATATGGACGAGAACACCATCTTCCGCCGAAAAAATAATCTGCCCTACTAGGACACATATGTCGTCAAAGGATTATCCATGTTGATAAATGGTGTGAAAATATACATGACTTTGATCAATGACTCTACTAGATATTTCATGATATATTTGTTAGAAATAAAAGATGAGGCTTCGCACTACTTTAAAAGCTACTCCCTCTGTTCCCAAATACAAGTCTTTATAGAGATTCCACCAAATGACTACATACGGAGCAAAATGAGTGAATCTACATTCTAAAATATGTCTACATACATCAGTATATTGTAGGCTATTTGAAATGTCTAAAAAGACTTACATTTAGGAACGGAGGGAGTATAAAGCTAAACTAGAGAATCAACTTGCTCAATAGATCAAGAGGCTTGGGTTGGATCATGGTGGAGAGTATTTCTCCAATGAGTTTAATTTATTTCTGTGAGGAACATGGTATAATCCTTGAGAGGATGACTCCCTATTCGCCCCGGTCAAACCGGGTTGCCGAACAAAATAACCACACTTTAATTGATTTGGTTAACGTCATGTTAGACACAACGAGACTTTCCAACGAACTGCGGGGAGGCTTTGATTACTACAAGTCATGCCCTAAACGTAGTTCCCATGAAGACTAAAGAGATTACCCCATTTAGGGAATGAGAAAGGAAAAAGGCTTATTGTCGGTGTCAAAACCGGCGGATCTCGGGTAGGGGGTCCCGAACTGTGCGTCTAGGCGGATGGTAACAGGAGACAAGGGACATGATGTTTTTACCCAGGTTCAGGCCCTCTCGATGGAGGTAAAACCCTACTCCTGCTTGATTAATATTGATGGTATGGGTAGTACAAGAGTTGATCTACCACGAGATCAGAGAGGCTAAACCCTAGAAGCTAGCCTATGGTATGATTGTTGTTCGTCCTACGGACTAAAACTCCCCGGTTTATATAGACACCGAAGAGGGCTAGGGTTACACAGAGTCGGTTACAATGGGAGGAGATCTACATATCGTATCGCCAAGCTAGCCTCCCACGTGAAGGAAAGTTCTATCCGGACACGGGACGAAGTCTTCAATCTTGTATCTTCATAGTCCGGGAGTCCGGCCAAAGGTCATAGTCCGGCCATCCGGACACCCCCTAATCCAGGACTCCCTCAGTAGCCCCTGAACCAGGCTTCAATGACGACGAGTCCGGCGCGCAAATTGTCTTCGGCATTGCAAGGCGGGCTCCTCCTCCAAATACTTCATAGAAGATGTTGAACACAAGGATAGTGTCCGGCTCTGTAAAATAGTTTCCACATACCACCGTAGAGAGAATAATATTTGCACAAATCTAATCTGCTGACGCATTCCGCAGCGTAACATCATGCCACAACCAAGCCTTTATTCGTTTTACTGTCCCACCTCAGCGTGTTTAGCGAGGCAGTTTCCTTGGCACGTCCTGTCAAAGTAGAGATCGTGTCCCCTTATTCCGGGATTCTCATCAATGCGGGCGTGGGTAACCCAATCGCGCCGTTAATCGCGACGCTTGGGAAATAAGCGAGTTTTATCAGGCTGGTGGGGGCTCATAGTTTCGGCCGCCCATATAAGGGGATAAGGATCCACCCTTTCCATCTACGCCCTCTTCCTCCTTCGCTTATCCATTCCCGCGCACTCGAGCTCCAGCGCCCCAGTTCGCACTTCCCACCTCAACCTTCTCCAACCATGTCTGGAGCGGGAGGTAGATAGATGGCCTTCACCGTCACGGAGGGGCACATCAAAAAGTTGAGGAAGGCCGGATACTTGTCTAATGACATCCCGCACCGGCTCCCAGATGAGGGGCAACTCATCCCCACCCCTAGGCCCCATGAGAGGGTCGTGTTCCTCCCCCATTTCCTCCGTGGACTGGGCTTTCCTCTTCACCCGTTCATCCGGGGGCTCATGTTCTACTACGGCCTGGACTTCCACGATCTGGCCCCGAACTTTATCCTCAACATCTCGGCGTTCATCGTCGTGTGTGAGGTCTTCCTCTGCATCCAGCCCCACTTCGGCTTATGGCTAAAGACCTTCAATGTCAAGCCGAAGGTTGTGGGCGGCCAACAAGCGGAGTGCAGAGGCGCCATAGTGGGCAAGATAGCCAACGTTACATGGCTCGAGGGCGCCTTCGTGGAAACCATCAAAGGGTGGCAATCGGGGTGGTTCTACATCACCGAGCCGCATGACCCTGAATGGGCAGCGGCCCCCAAATTCCGATCTGGCATCCCCACACGGCTCACCTCATGGAAAGAGACGGGCATGTCGTGGGGTAATTCGGCAGAGGTGACCGGACTTCAAACCTGCGTCAAAGACCTGATCGACAGGAAGGTCAAACTCGTCACCGTAGTCCAGGTCATGCTCTTCCGCCGGATCCTCCCGTGTCAACGACGGGCTTTCAATCTGTGGGAATTCGACCCGGCCCAGCACCAAACTTTGTCCAGGCTCTTGGACACAACGCACGAAGATGCCTGGAAGGTGCTTTTCAAGAGCTCTGAGGTTCACCCTCCCATTACCGAGGATCGCAGATTCTGCGCGAAGCGTCAAGCCAGCGCGGTAAGCTCAATTTACCCATCACGGGGTATTTTTTTTCATAGTTTGACTCTATGCGGGATCTAAACTCCCATCCCTTTAACAGGACTGGCAGAAGAAGGCCGGACAGATCAACTGTCCGGCTCCTTTGCTTGAAGACCCAGCGGACGCCCGTTTGACAAAGCTGCTGGTTCCGGTGCCCCACGTGGTGCCCGAGAAGAAGGCCACGGGGACTCGAAAGAGTTCCCGATGCCTGGTGGTGTCGGACTCATCGTCCGACGACCCCGAGACACCCTCCGCCTCCGAAGACGAGGAGGAGGAAGAAGAAGCCTCTCCCCCTCCAGCGGGGGGAGGAAAGAAAAGGAAGGCCGCCCCAACTGGGGAGGCCGGAGGGTCCAAGAAGGGGAAGACCCTTCTTCCGGACTACGCCTCCGACGCCGACGACGGCGGAGAGGAATGGCCATCCAGGGTCAAGCCCCTGGCAAAATCGTAAGTATCCGGATACCAGAATAAGTTATGACGTTCCTCTATTGTACAGTACCTTCTGACGCTGAATTCAATTATGCAGTCCACCCAAGGCTCAGCTCGGTGATTCGTCGAGCGGCTCCCTGGACTCGTCGGATGTGAGTAGCGCTTCACTCCCGACGGCTACCTCCCCCCGCCCTACGGACGATCCCGAGGTGGAGTCCCAAGAGGGGCTAAACCAGGAGGAGGTGGTCCTAGAGGCGCCACAAGGCGACCTCCCGGACCCCAGGCCCAAAGGGGACGTATCCCCAGAGGGATCTAAGTCCGGCCCTAGGCCGGACACCACTCCGGAACCTTCAGTGATTCCAGAGTTCGGCAGGCGACCCCCTCTCAAGAAGGGCAAGCCTCTAACGCCGACGACCTCCGTCCAACCGGAGGCGCTGGACAACTTGCTGGAGGTGCTTAATGGCGCCTCCATCAACGAAGAGCACCGCACTGTTATGAGTGCGGTGATCCAGAAGGTTCAGTCCGCCAAGAGCGGACTGACGGAAGCATGTACCAGTCTTCTAACCGGTTTCGAGGTATGTATTTAAAACATGTAAAAATGTTACCGCATAGACAGTAGCCCCTGATGCTCAGTGTGGCGTTCGAAAAGAAAAGCCGGACTGAGGATCTAAAAAGATATACGCAGGAGTCTAACATAAATATGTCAATATGGGAATGCAGGCTGCGCTGCTGACCTCTGCCGCACTAACTGCGGAGGTCGATGCATTGAAGCAGAGCCTTGGGCGGTCCGAGAACGAGCTCGGCCTTGCCAAGAAGCAGCTCGAGGACACAGAAGGTATGTAGTACCTTATGTAATTGTATATATAAATACCTGGTTGCAAATGATGACAGGACCAACGTGAATATTACAGGGGCCACAACCGAGGTGGCGACCCTGAAGGAAGCGCTTTCCAAGGCCGAAGACAATGCGGCCATGGAGCGCTCAGAGCGAGAGAAGCAAGAGGCGCAGGTGGCGGAGGTGCGGCAAGAGCTCGATGCTCTTGTGAAAAAACATGAGAGGTTAGAGCTTGACTCAAAGACTCGAGAGTCCGAGCTTGCCTCGGCACTTGAAAGCGCCAAATCTGCCAAGGCCGAAGCCCAAAAAGCCCTCCAGGAAATTGAGGCGATGAAAAGGATTGCGGCGGGTAAGGCATTCTTTATGCAAAGCAAGCACGCGAAAGTAAATTACCTGTTACTTACCCGAATCCGGAGCTCTCCAGGAGCTTTCGCAGATCTGCCCCGCAGTGTATCCGACGCCGCCGCATTCTACCGGGCCGAGGAAGGGAGCTCGACGGAGAAGGTGTTCTGGTCCCAGTATGCTGAGGCCGAACGCCCGGTGCCCCTGAGCGACCAGCTGAAGCAGCTGGTCGAGCTTCATAAGGCAGCCGAACAGGCCATGAAGGGCCTGATAGGCCGGCTGTGGCCTGGGGAGGTCATGCCTTTGAGCTACTTTGGGTTGGTGCAACAACTGGTGGATGCCTGTCCCCGGCTTGAAGTTATCAAGCGCTCCGTATGCATCGAAGGCGCCCGTAGGGCTTTTGCCCGTGCTAAAGTGCACTGGGGCAAGCTGGATGCTGAGAAGCTGGTGACAGAAGGGCCACCGGAGGGGAAGGAGCATCGCAGGCCCGAGATGTATTATGAGGGCGTCCTGAAGGGTGCCCGTCGTGTGGCGGATGAATGTACCAGGGATGTAATTTTTGAGTAAACTCACTCGTATTTGTCCTGTGCATTGAAAACTTATTCATATGCGCTAAGCAACGCTTTTTGAATTTAAAATATTACCTTCTGTACGGCCGTTTATTAAATCTGAGAGATGCAAGTCGTCGGCTTCTACCCCCATGCCACAAGTGCTGGGGTGTTCGGGATAAATCTGAGCGCTCTTGTTCCCATTTTTGGGTCCATCGAGGGAGCCGCTCAGCACAACGAACAAGGTCATCAGACTTATAATGCTTTATCACTCTCACTTAGCCATAGAATTCTATAATTTTAAATTTCGGGAAGCCCCTAGTATTTGGAAGACCGAGTTTGGGGCGCTATCCACGCCTAGGTTGGACAAAGCCAGCTCCTCGCTCTAAGCGGCATAAGTCTTTAAGGACTCGAAAAACCTCTCAAACAGCGACCGGTCTCTCGCCCTATCATGACGGTCAGTTTTAGCTTTCTCTACTAAGGTGTTAACCCAGCTCAACTGGGGCACAATCGCAGTAGTTCTCCCAGCGCTACCTTAGCCGACATAGCGGAACGTAAGGTACCAAAACATGGGAGCCGGGCAAACCCAACTATTGATCCAAGACATGATTCAGAGCCGATGCATATAGTGCTATAAGTTCGGGGTGCCGCACTCATGAGAGTGTTCGGTCTTCTCACACCGTATTATGGGGTACTTAAGCCCCTGGTGTATTGGCCGTACCAAAGTGTACGGTTGCATAATGTCATGACTGAACATATTTATATAAAAATAAATGAATACAATAACAGACAAGAGCTATGTATTGTTTATTAAAAGGGGCTGCTATGAGAGCAGGACGATACAAATAGTGCAATACGCAAGAGATGGGATTATTTGACATGTCCCCCTCCAGGGGCAAGCTGCGAGACTTTAAGTAAGACAGGTATTTAGCTCGTTATAGAGACCACCTGGACATTTGATGTGGCTTGTTGTCTCCCTGGCTGTTGCATCGTGTGTTCGGCGAATGAATTGCCGGACAGGCCTTCCGAATAGTGGAGTCCTGAAAGTATTTAAAGAAAGAAGAAGAAGAAATGGCAAAATTGGGAGCCCCTAGTGCGGTTGAGCCGCATTCTGGGCGTGCCGTGGTTGTGCCCCTCCCCTTATGCCCATGGTATTTCCAGAGCATAATTATGTACGCGTGGTACTGCTATCGCAATCTCGCGAGGGCTGGGGTTGGGGCCGCACTGCTATGCTTGCTCGGAACGTGCCAGCCGGTTTTGTTGTAGGTTACTTCGGGCGCGCTTGACGTTGTCCGGAAGTTTAATAGCCGGATTGGAGAATTGCCTTGAGAGGCTACTTTGTACTTCCGCCGCCAGGGCCACCGTGTGCTCCTCTGTTCGGAGAGAGCGTTCGGTGTTTTCATTGACCGTAATGACTCCGCGAGGGCCTGACATCTTGAGTTTGAGATATGCGTAGTGCGGCACCGCATTAAATTTTGCAAATGCGGTTCGTCTGAGCAGGGCGTGATAGCCACTGCGGAACGGGACTATGTCGAAGATTAACTCTTTGCTTCGGAAATTATCCGGGGATCCGAAGACCACTTCGAGTGTAACTGAGCCTGTACAGCTGGCTTCTACACCTGGTATGACGCCTTTAAAGGTCGTCTTTGTGGGTTTAATCCTCGAGGGATCTAACCCATTTTTCACACTGTATCTTGATAAAGCAGGTTCAAGCTGCCGCCGCCGTCCATGAGGACTCTAGTGAGGTGAAATCCGTCAATGATTGGGTCTAGGACCAATGCGGCGAATCCGCCGTGATGAATGCTAGTGGGATGGTCCCTTCGATCAAAAGTGATCGGGCAGGAGGACCATGGGTTGAACTTTGGGGCGACTGGCTCCAACGCATAGACGTCCTTGAGAGCATGCTTCCGTTCCCTTTTGGGGATATGGGTTGCGTATATCATGTTCACCGTCCGCAATTGTGGGGGGAAGCCCTTCTGTCCTCTGTTGTTCGGCGGCCGGGGCTCCTCCTCGTCATCGCTATGCAGCCCCTTGTCTCTGTTTTCGGCACTTAACTTGCCTGCCTGCTTGAACACCCAACAATCCCTGTTGGTGTGATTGGCTGGTTGTTCGGGGGTGCCGTGTATCTGGCACGAGCGATCGAGTATCCGGTCTAAACTGGATGGGCCCGGAGGATTTCTTTTGAATGGCTTCTTCCGCTGACCGGGTTTAGAGCCTCTGAATCCGGCATTAACTGCCGTATCCTCAGTATTATCGCCGTTAATGCGGCGCTTGTGCTTGTTACGACGCGACCTGCCATTGTTGTCCTTGGTATCTGAGTTACCAGGGCTCTTGGTCATGTTATTGCTACGAGCTAGCCAGCTGTCTTCTCCCGCGCAAAAGCGGGTCATGAGTGTCGTGAGGGCTGCCATAGATTTCGGCTTTTCCGGTCCTAGGTGCCGGGCAAGCCATTCGTCTCGGATGTTATGCCTGAAGGCTGCAAGGGCCTCTGCGTCCGGACAATCGACTATTTGTTTTTTCTTGGTTAGGAACCGCGTCCAGAATTGTCTGGCCGATTCCTCTGGCTACTGAATTATGTGTCTTAGGTCATCGGCGTCTGGTGGTCGCACATAAGTGCCCTGGAAGTTGTCAAGGAATGCGGATTCCAGGTCCTCCCAGCAACTAATTGACTCTGCTGGCAGGCTGTTAAGCCAATGCTGAGCTGGTCCTTTAAGCTTGAGCGGGAGGTATTTGATGGCGTGTAGATCATCATCACGGGCCATGTGGATATGAAGGAGATAATCCTCGATCCATACCGCAGGATCTGTTGTGCCATCGTATGATTCGATGTTTACGGGTTTGAAACCCTCGGGGATTTGATGATCCATTACTTTGTCTGTGAAGCATAGTGGGTGTGCGGCGCCTCTATACTGGGCTATATCACGACGTAGCTCGGATGAGCTTTGTATGTTGTGTTCGGCCTGGCCGTATTTGCCATATCCGGCGTGACGGTTATCGTCACATGACGTGGGCGCCCACGCGATCCGTAGATTGATCTTGTTTGCCTTGCCTTGGCCTCCAATATGTCTCGCAGGTCTGGTGCGTTTCCCCATGCCCTGGTATTTTTTTGAGCGGCGCCGGGGTGCGGCTTGAATTGAGGGCCGAGAGGCCTCTCTGTCGCGGCCACGGGGTGGCCGATCGGCCGCATCATATGCTGGTGATATAGGTTTAGTTGCTTCCTCCTCTAGTTGGGGTAGCAGCCTGTGCTTTGGGTAGCTCTTGGAGGGGCGCTCGAGTTTGTACTCTTCGGCCGCCAGGAATTCAGTCCATCTGTCGGCTAGCAAATCTTGGTCAGCTCTAAGCTGCTGCAGTTTTCTTTTGAGGCTGTTTGCTATGGCCATAAGCCTGCGTTTGAAACGCTCTTGTTCGGCGGGATCCTCAGGCACGACTAATTCGTCGTCGTCGAGGCTTGCCTCATCTTTGGAGGGAGGCATATAATTGTCGTCCTCGACCTCCCTGTCTGCCGCTCTCTCATGAGGGCTGGCTTCTCCGTCCTCCTGCGCTAAATCCTGCTGGAGGGGGTTGTCTTCGGCACTCTCCGGGGTGTTGTTATCTCCAGTGCCGGACTCACCGTTTTTGCTTTGACGGGATTTAGAGCGGCGCCGCTGACGCCGACGCTTAGGTTGTTTCTTGGAGGGGTCATCCTCCGTTTTTTCATCGCCATTCCCTGTTTTTGGGGTTTCCACCATGTATATTGTTGGGTTTCGTAGTAATTTCAAAAAATTTCCTACGCACACACAGGATCATGTGATGCATAGCAACGAGAGGAGAGTATTGTCTACGTACCCACGCAGACCGACTGCGGAAGCAATGACACGACGTAGAGGAAGTAGTCGTACGTCTTCTCGATCCAACCGATCAAGTACCGAAACTACGGCACCTCCGAGTTCGAGCACACGTTCAACTTGATGACGATCCCCGGACTCCGATCCAGCAAAGTGTCGGGGAAGAGTTTCGTCAGCACGACGGCGTGGTGACGATCTTGATGAACTACAGCAGCAGGGCTTCGCCTAAACTCCGCTACAGTATTATCGAGGAATATGGTGGCAGGGGGCACTGCACACGGCTAAGGAATAGATCACGTGGATCAACTTGTGTCAACTTGTGTGTTTAGAGGTGCCCCTGCCTCCGTATATAAAGGAGGAGAGGAGGGGAGGCTGGCCGGCCAAGGGGGGGAGGCGCAGGAGAGTCCTACTCCCTCTGGGAGTAGGATTCCCCCTCCAATCCTAGTTCAACTAGGATTCCTCGGAGGGGAAAAGAGGAGGAGGGGGCCGGCCACCTCTCCTAGTCCTAATAGGACTAGGGGAAGGGGGGGGCGCGCAGCCCATCTAGGGCAGCCCCTTCTCTTTTCCACTAAGGCCCACTATGGCCCAAATAGCTCCCGGGGGGGGGGGGTTCCGGTAACCCTCCCGGTATTCCGGTAAAATCCCGATTTCACCCGGAACACTTCCGATATCCAAATATAGGCTTCCAATATATCAATCTTTACGTCTCGACCATTTCGAGACTCCTCGTCATGTCCGTGATCACATCCGGGACTCCGAACAACCTTCGGTACATCAAAATGCATAAACTCATAATATAACTGTCATCGTAACCTTAAGCGTGCGGACCCTACGGGTTCGAGAACAATGTAGACATGACCGAGACACGTCTCTGGTCAATAACCAATAGCGGGACCTGGATGCCCATATTGGCTCCTACATATTCTACGAAGATCTTTATCGGTCAGACCGCATAACAACATACGTTGTTCCCTTTGTCATCGGTATGTTACTTGCCCGAGATTCGATCGTCGGTATCCAATACCTAGTTCAATCTCGTTACCGGCAAGTCTCTTTACTCGTTCCGTAATACATCATCTCACAACTAACATATTAGTTGTAATGCTTGCAAGGCTTATGTGATGTGTATTACCGAGAGGGCCCAGAGATACCTCTCCGACAATCGGAGTGACAAATCCTAATCTCGAAATACGCCAACCCAACATCGACCATTGGAGACACCTGTAGTACTCCTTTATAATCACCCAGTTACGTTGTGACGTTTGGTAGTACCCAAAGTGTTCCTCCGGTAAACGGGAGTTGCATAATCTCATAGTCATAGGAACATGTATAAGTCATGAAGAAAGCAATAGCAACATACTAAACGATCGGGTGCTAAGCTAATGGAATGGGTCATGTCAATCAGATCATTCTGCTAATGATGTGACCTCGTTAATCAAATAACAACTCATTGTTCATGGTTAGGAAACATAACCATCTTTGATTAACGAGCTAGTCAAGTAGAGGCATACTAGTGACACTTTGTTTGTCTATGTATTCACACATGTATTATGTTTCCGGTAAATACACTTCTAGCATGAATAATAAACATTTATCATGATTATAAGGAAATAAATAATAACTTTATTATTGCCTCTAGGGCATATTTCCTTCAGTCTCCCACTTGCACTAGAGTCAATAATCTAGATTACACTGTAATGATTCTAACACCCATGGAGCCTTGGTGCTGATCATGTTTTGCTCGTGGAAGAGGCTTAGTCAATGGGTCTGCAACATTCAGATCCGTATGTATCTTGCAAATCTCTATGTCTCCCACCTGGACTAGATCCCGGATGGAGTTGAAGCGTCTCTTGATGTGTTTGGTCCTTTTGTGAAATCTGGATTCCTTTGCCAAGGCAATTGCACCAGTATTGTCACAAAAGATTTTCATTGGACCCGATGCACTAGGTATGACACCTAGATCGGATATGAACTCCTTCATCCAGACTCCTTCATTTGCTGCTTCCGAAGCAGCTATGTATTCCGCTTCACATGTAGATCCCGCTACAACGCTTTGTTTAGAACTGCACCAACTGACAGCTCCACCGTTTAATGTAAACACGTATCCGGTTTGCGATTTAGAATCGTCCGGATCAGTGTCAAAGCTTGCATCAACGTAACCTTTTACGGTGAGCTCTTTGTCACCTCCATATACGAGAAACATATCCTTAGTCCTTTTCAGGTATTTCAGGATGTTCTTGACCGCTGTCCAGTGATCCACTCCTGGATTACTTTGGTACCTCCCTGCTAAACTTATAGCAAGGCACACATCAGGTCTGGTACACAGCATTGCATACATGATAGAGCCTATGGCTGATGCATAGGGAACATCTTTCATATTCTCTCTATCTTCTGCAGTGGTCGGGCATTGAGTCTTACTCAACTTCACACCTTGTAATACAGGCAAGAATCCTTTCTTTGCTTGATCCATTTTGAATTTCTTCAAAATTTTGTCAAGGTATGTGCTTTGTGAAAGTCCAATTAAGCGTCTTGATCTATCTCTATAGATCTTAATGCCTAATATGTAAGCAGCTTCACCGAGGTCTTTCATTGAAAAACTTTTATTCAAGTATCCCTTTATGCTATCCAGAAATTCTATATCATTTCCAATTAGTAATATGTCATCCACATATAATATCAGAAATGCTACAGAGCTCCCACTCACTTTCTTGTAAATACAGGCTTCTCCGAAAGTCTGTATAAAACCAAATGCTTTGATCACACTATCAAAACGTTTATTCCAACTCCGAGAGGCTTGCACCAGTCCATAAATGGATCGCTGGAGCTTGCACACTTTGTTAGCTCCCTTTGGATCGACAAAACCTTCTGGTTGCATCATATACAACTCTTCTTCCAGAAATCCATTCAGGAATGCAGTTTTGACATCCATCTGCCAAATTTCATAATCATAAAATGCGGCAATTGCTAACATGATTCGGACGGACTTAAGCATCGCTACGGGTGAGAAGGTCTCATCGTAGTCAATCCCTTGAACTTGCCGAAAACCTTTTGCGACAAGTCGAGCTTTGTAGACAGTAACATTACCATCAGCGTCAGTCTTCTTCTTAAAGATCCATTTATTCTCAATTGCTTGCCGATCATCGGGCAAGTCAACCAAAGTCCATACTTTGTTCTCATACATGGATCCCATCTCAGATTTCATGGCTTCAAGCCACTTTGCGGAATCTGGGCTCACCATCGCTTCTTCATAGTTCGTAGGTTCATCATGATCTAGTAGCATGACCTCCAGAACAGGATTACCGTACCACTCTGGTGCGGATCTTACTCTGGTTGATCTACGAGGTTCAGTAGTATCTTGATCTGAAGTTTCATGATCATTATCATTGGCTTCCTCACTAACTGGTGTAGGTGTCACTGAAACAGTTTTCTGTGATGAACTACTTTCCAGTAAGGGAGCAGGTACAGTTACCTCGTCAAGTTCTACTTTCCTCCCACTCACTTCTTTCGAGAGAAACTCCTTCTCTAGAAATGATCCATTCTTAGCAACGAATGTCTTGCCTTCGGATCTGTGATAGAAGGTGTACCCAACAGTTTCCTTTGGGTATCCTATGAAGACACATTTCTCCGATTTGGGTTCGAGCTTATCAGGTTGAAGCTTTTTCACATAAGCATCGCAGCCCCAAACTTTAAGAAACGACAACTTTGGTTTCTTGCCAAACCACAGTTCATAAGGCGTCGTCTCAACGGATTTTGATGGTGCCCTATTTAACGTGAATGCGGCCGTCTCTAAAGCATATCCCCAAAATGATAGCGGTAAATCAGTAAGAGACATCATAGATCGCACCATATCTAGTAAAGTACGATTACGACGTTCGGACACACCATTACGCTGTGGTGTTCCGGGTGGCGTGAGTTGCGAAACTATTCCACAGTTTTTCAAATGTACACCAAACTCGTAACTCAAATATTCTCCTCCACGATCAGATCGTAGAAACTTTATTTTCTTGTTACGATGATTTTCAACTTCACTCTGAAATTCTTTGAACTTTTCAAATGTTTCAGACTTATGTTTTATTAAGTAGATATACCCATATCTGCTTAAATCATCTGTGAAGGTGAGAAAATAACGATATCCGCCACGAGCCTCAATATTCATCGGGCCACATACATCGGTATGTATGATTTCCAACAAATCTGTTGCTCTCTCCATAGTACCGGAGAACGGTGTTTTAGTCATCTTGCCCATGAGGCACGGTTCGCAAGTACCAAGTGATTCATAATCAAGTGGTTCCAAAAGTCCATCAGCATGGAGTTTCTTCATGCGCTTTATACCGATATGACCTAAACGACAGTGCCACAAATAAGTTGCACTTTCATTATCAACTCTGCATCTTTTGGCTTCAACATTATGAATATGTGTATTACTACTATCGAGATTCAATAAGAATAGACCACTCTTCAAGGGTGCATGACCATAAAAGATATTACTCATATAAATAGAACAACCATTATTCTCTGATTTAAATGAATAACCGTCTCGCATTAAACAAGATCCAGATATAATGTTCATGCTCAACGCTGGCACCAAATAACAATTACTTAGGTCTAATATTAATCCCGAAGGTAGATGTAGAGGTAGCGTGCCGACTGCGATCACATCGACTTTGGAACCGTTTCCCACGCGCATCGTCACCTCGTCCTTTGCCAGTGCCCGCTTATTCCGTAGTCCCTGTTTCGAGTTGCAAATATTAGCAACAGAACCAGTATCAAATACCCAGGTGCTACTGCGAGCTCTAGTAAGGTACACATCAATAACATGTATATCACATATACCTTTGTTCACCTTGCCATCCTTCTTATCCGCCAAATACTTGGGGCAGTTCCGCTTCCAGTGACCAGTCTGCTTGCAGTAGAAGCACTCAGTTTCAGGCTTAGGTCCAGACTTGGGTTTCTTCTCTTGAGCAGCAACTTGCTTGCCGTTCTTCTTGAAGTTCCCCTTTTTCTTCCCTTTGCCCTTTTTCTTGAAACTAGTGGTCTTGTTAACCATCAACACTTGATGCTCCTTCTTGATTTCTACCTCCGCAGCTTTCAGCATTGCGAAGAGCTCGGGAATAGTCTTGTTCATCCCTTGCATATTATAGTTCATCACGAAGCTCTTGTAGCTTGGTGGCAGTGATTGGAGAATTCTGTCAATAACGCAATCATCCGGAAGATTAACTCCCAATTGAATCAAGTGATTATTATACCCAGACATTTTGAGTATATGCTCACTGACAGAACTGTTCTCCTCCATCTTGCAGCTATAGAACTTATTGGAGACTTCATATCTCTCAATTCGGGCATTTGCTTGAAATATTAACTTCAACTCCTGGAACATCTCATATGCTCCATGACGTTCAAAACGTCGTTGAAGTCCCGATTCTAAGCCGTAAAGCATGGCACACTGAACTATCGAGTAGTCATCAGCTTTGCTCTGCCAGACGTTCATAACATCTGGTGTTGCTCCAGCAGCAGGCCTGGCACCCAGCGGTGCTTCCAGGACGTAATTTTTCTGTGCAGCAATGAGGATAATCCTCAAGTTACGGACCCAGTCCGTGTAATTGCTACCATCATCTTTCAACTTTGCTTTCTCAAGGAACGCATTAAAATTCAACGGAACAACAGCACGAGCCATCTATCTACAATCAACATAAACAAGCAAGATACTATCAGGTACTAAGTTCATGATAAATTTAAGTTCAATTAATCATATTATTTAAGAACTCCCACTTAGATAGACATCCCTCTAATCCTCTAAGTGATTACGTGATCCAAATCAACTAAACCATGACCGATCATCACGTGAGATGGAGTAGTTTTCAATGGTGAACATCGTTATGTTGATCATATCTACTATATGATTCACGCTCGACCTTTCGGTCTCCGTGTTCCGAGGCCATATCTGCATATGCTAGGCTCGTCAAGTTTAACCTGAGTATTCTGCGTGTGCAAAACTGGCTTGCACCCGTTGTAGATGGACGTAGAGCTTATCACACCCGATCATCACGTGGTGTCTGGGCACGACGAACTTTGGCAACGGTGCATACTCAGGGAGAACACTTCTTGATAATTTAGTGAGAGATCATCTTATAATGCTACCGTCAATCAAAGCAAGATAAGATGCATAAAAAGATAAACATCACATGCAATCAATATAAGTGATATGATATGGTCATCATCATCTTGTGCTTGTGATCTCCATCTCCGAAGCACCGTCATGATCACCATCGACACCGGCGCGACACCTTGATCTCCATCGTAGCATCGTTGTCGTCTCGCCAATCTTATGCTTCCACGACTATCACTACCGTTTAGTAATAAAGTAAAGCATTACATCGCGATTGCATTGCATACAATAAAGCGACAACCATATGGCTCCTGCCAGTTGCCGATAACTCGGTTACAAAACATGATCATCTCATACAATAAAATTCAGCATCATGCCTTGACCATATCACATCACAACATGCCCTGCAAAAACAAGTTAGACGTCCTCTACTTTGTTGTTGCATGTTTTACGTGGCTGCTACGGGCTTAAGTAAGAACCAATCTCACCTACGCATCAAAACCACAACGATAGTTTGTCAAATAGACTCCGTTTTAACCTTCGCAAGGACCGGGCGTAGCCATACTTGGTTCAACTAAAGTTGGAGAGACAGTCGCCCGCAAGCCATCTCTGTGCAAAGCACGTCGAGGGAACCGGTCTCGCGTAAGCGTACGCGTAAGGTTGGTCCGGGTCGTCTCGTCCAACAATACCGCCGAACCAAAGTATGACATGCTGGTAGGCAGTATGACTTGTATCGTCCACAACTCACTTGTGTTCTACTCGTGCATATAACATCAACATAAATAACCTAGGCTCGGATGCCACTGTTGGGTTTCGTAGTAATTTCAAAAAATTTCCTACGCACACACAGGATCATGTGATGCATAGCAACGAGGGGAGAGTATTGTCTACGTACCCAACGCAGACCGACTGCGGAAGCGATGACACGACGTAGAGGAAGTAGTCGTACGTCTTCTCGATCCAACCGATCAAGCACCGAAACTACGGCACCTCCGAGTTCGAGCACACGTTCAGCTCGATGACGATCCCCGGACTCCGATCCAGCAAAGTGTCGGGGAAGAGTTTCGTCAGCACGACGGCGTGGTGACGATCTTGATGAACTACAGCAGCAGGGCTTCGCCTAAACTCCGCTACAGTATTATCGAGGAATATGGTGGCAGGGGGCACCGCACACGGCTAAGGAATAGATCACGTGGATCAACTTGTGTCAACTTGTGTGTTTAGAGGTGCCCCTGCCTCCGTATATAAAGGAGGAGAGGAGGGGAGGCTGGCCGGCCAAGGGGGGGAGGCGCAGGAGAGTCCTACTCCCTCTGGGAGTAGGATTCCCCCTCCAATCCTAGTCCAACTAGGATTCCTCGGAGGGGAAAAGAGGAGGAGGGGGCCGGCCACCTCTCCTAGTCCTAATAGGACTAGGGGAAGGGGGGGGCGCAGCCCATCTAGGGCAGCCCCTTCTCTTTTCCACTAAGGCCCACTATGGCCCAAATAGCTCCCGGGGGGTTCCGGTAACCCTCCCGGTATTCCGGTAAAATCCCGATTTCACCCGGAACACTTCCGATATCCAAATATAGGCTTCCAATATATCAATCTTTACGTCTCGACCATTTCGAGACTCCTCGTCATGTCCGTGATCACATCCGGGACTCCGAACAACCTTCGGTACATCAAAATGCATAAACTCATAATATAACTGTCATCGTAACCTTAAGCGTGCGGACCCTACGGGTTCGAGAACAATGTAGACATGACCGAGACACGTCTCTGGTCAATAACCAATAGCGGGACCTGGATGCCCATATTGGCTCCTACATATTCTACGAAGATCTTTATCGGTCAGACCGCATAACAACATACGTTGTTCCCTTTGTCATCGGTATGTTACTTGCCCGAGATTCGATCGTCGGTATCCAATACCTAGTTCAATCTCGTTACCGGCAAGTCTCTTTACTCGTTCCGTAATACATCATCTCACAACTAACATATTAGTTGTAATGCTTGCAAGGCTTATGTGATGTGTATTACCGAGAGGGCCCAGAGATACCTCTCCGACAATCGGAGTGACAAATCCTAATCTCGAAATACGCCAACCCAACATCGACCATTGGAGACACCTGTAGTACTCCTTTATAATCACCCAGTTACGTTGTGACGTTTGGTAGTACCCAAAGTGTTCCTCCGGTAAACGGGAGTTGCATAATCTCATAGTCATAGGAACATGTATAAGTCATGAAGAAAGAAATAGCAACATACTAAACGATCGGGTGCTAAGCTAATGGAATGGGTCATGTCAATCAGATCATTCTGCTAATGATGTGACCTCGTTAATCAAATAACAACTCATTGTTCATGGTTAGGAAACATAACCATCTTTGATTAACGAGCTAGTAGAGGCATACTAGTGACACTTTGTTTGTCTATGTTTCACACATGTATTATGTTTCCGGTAAATACACTTCTAGCATGAATAATAAACATTTATCATGATTATAAGGAAATAAATAATAACTTTATTATTGCCTCTAGGGCATATTTCCTTCATATATGTCATATGACGAGGTGGCTTTCCAGTGCCCTATAGGTGCTGGTTCTTGGTCGTCTCCTTCATCGGCGTCCATACCATCGATGCCTTCGGAGTCATAGTCGAGCATGTCGGTTAAATCGTCAACAGTGGCTACAAAGTGGGTGGTGGGTGGGTTTCGAATTTCTTCGTCGTCCGCATCCCAACCTTGCTGACCATAGTCCGGCCAGGGCTCTCCTGACAAAGAGAGAGACTTTAGTGAATTCAGGATGTCGCCGAAGGGCGAGTGCTGAAAGACGTCCGCGGCGGTGAACTCCATGATCGGAGCCCAATTGGGTTCGATCGGAAGGGGTGCAGAAGATTCGGAGTCCGGAAAGGAGTCCGGCACCTTGGAGTCACGAGCTCCGCGAGGGACAAGATTGGTGTTCGGCTCAATCGCTGTAGAGATTGCAGCCCCCGAGGCGGCGTCTAGCCACCCGTCCTCGACCGGCGTAGTCGGCTCCGAGCTGAGGGTCGGAGCAGACACCTGAGCGGCACTCTGGGCACTGTCCGGAGGTAGAGCTAGATCATGCCCATCGTGACAGCGCGGCGCGCTCGGCTGCGGCTCGAATCCGTCGAAGATCATGTCTCCGCGGATGTCAGCCATGTAGTTTAAACTTCCAAATCTGACCTGATGGCTAGGGGCATAGCTTTCGATCTGCTCCAGATGGCCAAGCGAATTGGCCCGCAGTGCAAAGCCGCCGAATACGAAGATCTGTCCGGGGAAAAAGTCTCACCCTGGACCGCGTCGTGGTTGATGATCGAAGAAGCCATCGGGCCTAAAGGTGACGACACAGAGGAAATCTCAATGTAAGCACCAATGTCGGTGTCAAAACCGGCGGATCTCAGGTAGGGGGTCCCGAACTGTGCGTCTAGGCGGATGGTAACAAGAGACAAGGGACACGATGTTTTTACCCAGGTTCGGGCCCTCTCGATGGAGGTAAAACCCTACTCCTACTTGATTAATATTGATGGTATGGGTAGTACAAGAGTTGATCTACCACGAGATCAGAGAGGCTAAACCCTAGAAGCTAGCCTATGGTATGATTGTTGTTCGTCCTACGGACTAAAACTCCCCGGTTTATATAGACACCGGAGAGGGTTAGGGTTACACAGAGTCGGTTACAATGGGAGGAGATCTACATATCGTATCGGCAAGCTTGCCTTCCACGCCAAGGAAAGTCCTATCCGAACACGGGCGAAGTCTTCAATCTTGTACCTTCATAGTCCGGGAGTCCGGCCAAAGGTCATAGTCCGGCCATCCGGACACCCCCTAATCCAGGACTCCCTCACTTATGCTCTCTTATTTACGAACATGGGAATGCTTGGCGAAAGTCAACATGTCAATTCTCAATAAGCGTAAGCTTGGATCTAAACCCATTGATTGTGTTTATAACATTGGCTATATGTTATTAATGGTAAAATCTTGGGTACCTGACATGAATGTTTGAACAATCATGGAGTTGATTGATGCGACGTTCTTTAAGAATATTTTTTCTATGTGAGATATGCCTAGCTCATGTAGTTAGAGGTGAGGGATAACTCCTGAACTTTTTGTTTCATTCTAACATTCTAAGCGACAGCCCACTGGGATTTCTGAGGAGGATGACAATGAAGCTCTTAGAAGGGGCAAAGATAAATGATCTCAAAGTCATTTGATGAATATTTCATGTGTACCTCATGACGAACAAGAACAAGTGATCAACAATTTCATCAGCACTAAAAAAATGTACACTTCGTACTCGTGATTCACCCTTTTTTCAACATAGTACAATCTTCTCTCACTCTCCTCCTGCTCTCTGCCTCGTCCCTAAGCTCTCCGCCTCGTCCCTATGCTCTCGGATCTCCTTTCACCGCCCCTCCCATCTTTCTCTGAGCATCGACGGTGGTGAGTATGGCAAGGGACCGTCCCCTTCCATGCTTTCATATTGTAGTTGTTAGGTACCACTAGTCCTATAGGATCACGTTTTGGGGCAAGGACATTGGGTTTTCACTCTTGTTTCTTTATTAGTTTATTTACTGTGTGTAGCTATTTCTTTCGGGTTTCTCTTGTTTCCTTCGTTTTGGTATTTTTTTCTTCTGTTTTCTTCGTTTCTTTCTCGATTTCCACCTACTTTTCTACTTTTCTACTTTTCTTACTTTTTTCTTTTGTTTAACACATATCTACATTTTTCATATACAGCAAGAACATTTTTATGCATGTTTAATATTTTCTAATAAACGATTAACATTTTTAAAACAAATATTCGATGTCTTTTTTATATACATTGTAAATGTTTTAAATATATCTAAAACATGTTTTTATACACGTTTTAGATTTTTCAAATATTTTATTAACAATTTTCGAACACATGTTTTGATAATTTTTTGAATATTTTTGAACATTTTTCAATTACACATCTATACATATTTTAAAATGATATGCATTATTTTTAAAGAGGTCATGAACATAGTTTTGAAATGCGTGCACATTTTTGAAAGGTACACAATATCACTTAATTAAAAAAATGTTTTTCTATATTTTTGAAAAATGTTACATGCATTTTTCAGGGACGTGCACATTTTTTAAATGGCTGAAACATTGTTTTGAAAGCTAATAACTTTTCTTAATTAAGGTAACCAACTTTTTACACTGTGTTAACATTTTTTAAATTTTGAAGCAAACTGTTTGGTATATATGTCTTATAATATTTTTTGAAAAAAAAACAAAAGAAAAAAACATTACCAAACCTGTCCACTAAGCAACACAACAAGTACTCCGTCCGTTCCTAAATATAAGTCTTTGTAAAGATTTCATTATGAACCACATACGGATGTATATAGATGCATTTTAGAGTGTAGATTCATTCATTTTGTTTTGTATGTAGTCCATAGTGAAATCCCTACAAAAACTTATATTTAGAAACAGAGGGAGTACTATGTTAGCACTGCAAAAACAACGTACTTCCAATGAGAGCTGAGCACGCACAAAAAATCGATTTGCTGGACTGGTCCACTTGTTACGGTCCCTTTAGACGAGCGGTACGTGTAGGTCGCAGCAGGCGAGTCATACAGCCGCACTCGCCCTACAGCGCATTAGGGCATATGATCAATGCATAGCTTCAGGGTGATGCTTCGTGTGGCATGTATGATCGGATATCAGGTAAGGTAGGTTTAAATAGTGAAGCGGATCCTCTGCAGGAGGCAAGTGTTTGAAGAGAAAAAACGTGGTTCGGTGTAAAAAGTTGAAAAGGTTGGTGTGAAGAGTAGAGATGCATGTGTATTAGAGTTTTTATTTTCTATTTCTTGAGAGGCCCTCTAGTGATAGCTTGTATTGGGGAGAAAAATAAATGTAGGTGCCTCAAACTACTTCTATCTTTTTTAGACAATTTTTTTGAGTACTTTTTTTTTTGAGAAATTCTTTGAGGGGTATACTTCTATCTTTAGTCACGATACTATGGCGGCCCGATAAGTCTCAGTGGTGGGCCTTAGACGGGCCAGCCTATAAACCATCACAGCCTGGGTTTTATCACTCGCCGAGCGAGAGCTGAAAAGGCAGAGACAGGAAGAGGTGTGGCATCATCGTCTTCCTCCTCTCTTCTTATCCGGAAGTACACCATGCTCCCGATGTCCGTCCACCCCGCTACTACGCCGGCCCTCGCGTCGCGGCCCCGCGTCTCCCTGCCCAGACCTTCCACATCCCCTTCCTCCTCCTCCTCCTCCTCCTCTTCCAGCCTCGTCCACTTCAAGAGCAGGAGGCTTCCCCTTCGCTCGCTCCGCATCCTCGCCGCCGGCGCCGCCGGCGCCGTCGAAGCGGGGGAGCCATACGTCGGTTTGGGGGACGAGGAGCCACTTGGCGGAGAAGGAGATGCGGAATCCGTGGCGGAAAGCGAGGAGGTAATGGTCTTTTCAGCTGCTCTGAACTTGGGTCATTTTCTGTCCGTATATAAATCATGCTAGTTCCTTAAGTACCAACTGTAGCTCAGTCCGTGGAAGTTGGTACATTGTTTTTACTACTACATAGAAGGAGTTCAGTTAGATTCCGTTGCAAATGTACTGTCCTCTTGTTCACTGAAATTTATTAGGCTGTCTGTTTCCACTGACGAATTGAGTTGGATGATGTCACAAAATAAAATAGGAGAAGTCTAGTTTTGAAATTTTGTACGGTCTTCAGTGCATACTGCATACCATTTTTCGTATTTGGCTGCATGTAAGCAAGAAATAAAATGTTGTAGAATCTGCATATGCCGTGGACCTTGCTCTTATATGAATATTTGCTGTGTGTGGTTGAAATTAAGTGACAGTTGTATATGCATAGATGGGCCTCCTCTCATCGTTTTAATGGAACTGATCACTCATGATTGTAGTATGAGGATTGCATTTTACTAAAATTGACCTCAGATAATATTTTTTGAAGACGAATAGCATACGAAAACAGCACCCTAGTCTCAGAGTCCATTGAAACTGAAATCCTGAATATCATAACCACGTTACAGTACAGCACAAACTTGTGGAAGTGATGTCCGACATCCGAAAGTCGACAGTGTAACAATAGTTTTGATTGTAGATCATTTTAATTTTGAGCTGTGCTAAAACTGCATAACTGGATTCATTAGGTAGGCAAAATTTGTAATACCAGAATGAAATTTGAGATAATTTGAATTGTGCATGGCAGTACAAGGTGGAGGTGCCTGAAAAGCAGGACCCAATGCTGGTACTAAAGTTCATATGGATGGAGAAGAACATCGGCATAGCGCTTGACCAGATGGTTCCGGGTGTTGGTAGCATCCCCTTAAGCCCGTACTACTTCTGGCCACGGAAAGATGCATGGGAGGAACTGAGAGCGAAGCTGGAGGAGAAAGAGTGGATCTCGCAGAAGCAGATGATCATCCTTCTCAACCAGGCCACTGACATCATCAACCTCTGGCAGCAAGGCGGCGGCAGCTTATCGACATGAGGGGCTCGCTGCTCTCCCATCCTCACGAGCTGTTTAGTGTCTTTCTTCTTGCTTTGTTGTTCAGTAATGTTAAAGCCACAATGCCACATGGTACATGATCCTGTAGATCGATCGATTCAATCTGTTCTCGTATGATTCTGTTTGTGGAAAATGAATTTTGATTTAATCCTCGCAAGGCTTGTGTGTTTGGGTTTGGTTATTGGCAAGGACGGCGTTTAAGATGATCGACCGTGAATGGTTCTACTAGTATTTTATTACGATTATATTATGATATGATGCGCTGCCTACCATTCTCTGGCGAAAAGAAGCCTGCGGCTACCTGCACCGGAGTACCACTAGATGGACATATGACCAAGATTCTGCCGGATAGCTTGATCCTGGGCTACTATGCAATTTCACCAGTCAAGAGTCAACACCCCTGGCAAACCTAGCTAGAAAAAAACAGTGGGATTTCGGGCGTCGAGCTTCGCCGTTGTTAGCTTATAATAAATCAAAGAAAGAAAGAAAAAGCTTCGCCGTTGTTTATCGCGGTGGAAGCGTCGGCAGTCAGCCTGAGCTGAAAGCCCGGCAAGCCGTACTTAAAGGCTATATCTTGCGCATAGCAAGTCTTTCTTCAGTCTCAAGCGTCTACAGCTGTGGGCTGATCCATTCGCGCATACTTAAAAGAAATAACTACAAAAAAGAGATGGATCTCCTGGTTGCAGTGTAGTGCTGCTAGCAACTGGGCCATCATCCACTTCACGTTTAATTAGTAGGTCGCGACCTTGTTAGAAAACGAAAGCCGGGTTTCCACTGGATTTCCAGGGTTTTTCTTGTTTTTTTTTGTTTTCCGCTGGTTTTTCTTCATTTCTTTTTTCTGTTTTTAATTTTCTTTGATCTTTTTGTTTTCTCTCTGGTTTTCATTGTTTTTCTATACACCTTTTTGTATATATCTAATACAATTTTCTTTTAAATGTTTAATAATTTTCATATATAAGATTAACATTTATTCAATACATGGTCATCATTTTTTCTATACGCATTTTACATCTTTTCAAATCTTTGATTAACATGTTTCAAATACAACTTTAACATTTTTCCAATACATGGTCAACATTTTTTCATACATTTTTTGAAATGGTTGATTATGATTTTTAAAATACTAGATTAACATCTTTTGAATAAATGGTTAATATTTTTTCTATACCAATTTAAGGTTTTTTCAAATCCTTGATTAACATTTTTCTGAAAATAGTTTAACATTTTTTAATAGATGGTCATCGTTTTTTCTATACACATTTAACATTTTTCAAATGCTTGATTAACAATTGTCAAATACACATTTATCATTTTTAATACATGTTCAACATTTATCTATACACATTTAACATTTTTAAGTGCATGATTGATTTTTTCAAATACTTGACTCCCTCCATTCCTAAATATTTGTCTTTCTAGAGATTTCAACAAGTGACTACATACAGTGATACAGAGCAAAATGTGTGAATCTACACTCTAAAATATGTCTATATACATCCTTATGTGGTAGTCCATTTGAAATCTATAAAAAGAAAAATATTTAGAAACGGAAGGAGTATTTTTCAAATGCTTTGGATTAACAGTTCTCAATACATGATAAACTTTATTCACACACATTATGTATTTTTGTATGCATTTTTCATATGCATTTAACATTTTCAAATGCTTGGGTAACTTTATTTTATTTTTCTGTTTATAATGTTTTCTAATATATTTATTTAGAATATTTCAAAGTATAAACAAAAGAAAATAAAAAAGAAAAGAAAAAACTGAAAAAAGGCCATGGCCTTCAATACACTGGGCTGGCCTATATACACACACGGGGGCAAATTACTAGGATGTCGTTGTCTTTTTATGTGTGTGTGTGGGGGGGGGGGGGGGGGGGGAGGTGACGAGGGTTGGCTCCATGGCACCCTTTGGTTGGACTGCGAGTGGGCGCTTGTAGCATTCATGCTGCTGCCAGGTCGTGCACCTAGCCGCCATCATTTATTGCGTGTTGGGCGCATCCGTAAAAGCATAGCTTTTTGTTCAATCATTATTTTTCTTGGATTTTTCTAGGGTTTTTAAAAAACACATTTTTTCCTGCATGAAGCATATTGTGTGAAAAACAAAGTTGTGCTTCTCGTAAAGTGAAAAACACAGTTATGATAATGTGTTTCCCTGTGAAGTGCAGTTGTGATTACGGTTTTTTATTCTGTCTTTTTTGGGTTGTTTTTTTTTTCCGAGAAAAAAGTTCATCGAAACTTATTAACATGAGACGAAGTTTCAAAGATCTTGATGCAGGAAACGCGACAGTAAAAATGGTTTATAATTCTGACACATGGTTTAAGAGATAAAACGTTTAGAAAAAGGAATCTATGAATAAACACTCAGGTTGTGACATGTGTGGCACATAAAGTGCGCCATTTGTCACCACCAGAAAGATGAGAGTGACATTTGCAAATGGTGCCCCTAAATCCTTATTTAGTAATAATTTCACCTATTCTCTCTCTCCACGCCTTATGTAGAGAACTGTCGATGTAATGCCTGAAGGGTGATCGTAAGTTCCAGCCCATTTAGCTCCCAGGACTAGCTACCTGAAAATCGGCGGCTGCTGTGTGTTGGCCTCCACATGGAAAAGTAGGTCATCATTCCCCGTCTAAAAAATGAATTACTAATTTTCTTATAAATTAATAAAATTCATGAAATACCACGTGACATGTGTGGTAAGCAATTCAAACTAATCCAAAAAAAATAAAATTCATGAAATAAAAATAGTCACGAATTAAAAGAGTTTTTTTTTGACAAAGATCATGATTCAAAAACCGTTAAAAGATTTTTAAATATAATAATGAATCATAAGAAGTGTTCACGAAATATTAATGGATTCATAATAATATTAAAGAATTACTTGGTCTACACTACGCACACACACGAGCAAATTTACTTGGGTTGCTGGGCTATCGTTTTCTGTCACCCACCCACGTGGAACCGGGCCGCGAGGAGATATGGGCGTTTCAGGTGCCATTTATAGGATTAACGTTCCCTAAAAAAATAGGATTAATGGTACAATCAGCACTTGAAATGAGATGGCCCATTAGCAAGCACAGCTTCCGGGTTTAGGAAGCTTCTTGAAATTTCCGCTCGTTTTGTTTTTCCTTTTTTTTTCATTTCTAGTTTGTTTGGGACGAGTTTTTTTTCATTTTTTGTCATTATTCATTTTTTTTCATTTTATCAAATTCCTTAACTTTTGTTTCAAACTCGTGAATGTTTTAAAATCAAGATTTTTTTTTTCAAATCAGTGTATGTTTTCCCTCAAATTTATCTACTTTTTTCAACAATTTTGAAATTTATCAAATGATTCAAAAATTATGTTTTTTCAAACCCATGATTTGTTTTCAAATTTCTGAACTTTTCTCAAAAATCAAGTACATTTCCACAAATTAATCCAAATGTGTGAACTTTTGTCAAAAATGATGAAGTTTTTTCAAATCAATGATTTTTTGTTCAGTGTTGTGTTTTTTTAGAAAAGTGGCCGGCAGGCCAACTCAAGCAGGGCGTGCGATCACCAATTTCCTAGCCAACAAACCTCTATGGCTCCATGCCTCCAGCCTGAGGAAGTCTGAAGCGTGATTGTAAGTGTGAGCCCATTTAGCTCCCACGATAAGCTGTGATCGAGAAGATCGGACGCTGATGCATGTTTACCTCCACCCTCCACATGCTAAACTGGTTCTTCGCTACACACATGTGACTACCAACCCTAGAGACCGCTGCCACAACTTCCCTCCATGCTGTCGCCTCAGCCCCCACCTTCCAATGGCCTCACCGACTGCAACAGAAGTGTGGACCTATCCGTCTTCTCCCCTTAGGTTTTTGTTTCCCTTGCGACATCGATGAGGTGGCGGCGGCGATGGTGTGTTCGAATAATGTTTCTCCGGTCTCTCCCTATTTCGACATACGATTCAGCGTCGACAAAGGGTCTGTGAGAGTTTGAGTCTCTAGATTTGTTGATTCCATTCAGATCTTGCCAGTTTGTGTATCTCTGAAGGAGATCTAGTGGCTAATTGTCTGTGTGGCTAATTCGGTATCTTCTTTCGTGTTCCTTTTGGTAAACGTAGCATGCAATTTAAAAAAAAATCCTACACTCACGTAAGATCTATCTAAGAGATGCATAGCAACAAGAGGGGGGAGAGTGTGTCCACGTACCCTCGTAGACCGGAAGCGGAAGCATTTGCTTAACGTGGTTGATGTAGTCGAACGTCTTCTCGTTCCAACCGATCGAGTACCGAACGTACGACACCTCCGAGTTCTGCACACGTTCAGCGCGATGACGTCCCTCGAACTCTTGATCCAGTAGAGGGTCGAAGGAGTAGATGAGTTCTGTCAGCACGACAACGTGGTGACAGTGATGATGATGTGATCCGCTTAGGGCTTCGCCTAAGCACCGCGAGAATATGACCGGAGGCATAAACTGTGGAGGGGGCGCCGCACACGGCTAAGAGCAATTGGTGTGTCTCATAGGGGCGCCCCCCCGTATATAAAGGAGGAAGGGAGAGGAGGCCGACCCTAGGTGCGCCCCAAGTGGGAGGAGTCCCACTTGGGCTCCTAGTAGGATTCGGTCCCCCTTCCTTTTACCAGAGGGAGAAAGGGGGAAGGAGTGGGAGAGGAAGAAGGAAAGGGGGGCGCCGCCCCCTCCCCTAGCCCAATTCGGTCTCCTCCCTGGGGGGGGGGGGAGGAGGGCGCCACACCCACGTGGGCTGGTTTGCCTCCCACCTATGACCCATATGGCCCACATCTTTCCCCGGGGGTTCCGGTAACCCCTCCGGTACTCCGGTATGTACCCGATACACTCCGGAACCCTTCTGGTGTTCGAATACTACCTTACAATATATCAATCTTTACCTCCCGACCATTTTGAGGCTCCTCGTCATGTCCGTGATCTGATCCGAGACTCCGAACAACCTTTAGTCACCAAAACACATAACTCATATAATACATATCGTCATCAAACGTTAAGCGTGCGGACCCTACGGGTTCGAGAACTATGTAGACATGGCCGAGACACCTCTTCGGTCAATAACCAATAGCGGAACCTGGATGCTCGTATTGGTTCCCACATATTCTATGAAGATTGAGGGAGTCCCGGATTAGGGGGTGTCCGGATAGCCGGACTACCATCATCGGCGGAACTATCATCGGCCGGACTATCATCATCGACCGGACTCCAAGACTATGAAGATACAAGATTGAAGACTTCGTCCCGTGTCCGGATGGGACTTTCCTTGGCGTGGAAGGCAAGCTTGGCGATACGGATATGTAGATCTCCTACCATTGTAACCGACTCTATGTAACCCTAGCCCTCTCCGGTGTCTATATAAACCGGATGGCTCTAGTCCGTAGGATACAACAACAACCATTACAATCATACCATAGGCTAGCTTCTAGGGTTTAGCCTCCTTGATCTCGTGGTAGATCCACTCTTGTAAACATCCACAATATCAATATCAATCAAGCAGGACGTAGGGTTTTACCTCCATCAAGAGGGCCCGAACCTGGGTAAAACATCGTGTCCCTTGTCTCCTGTTACCATCCGCCTAGACGCACAGTTCGGGACCCCCTACCCGAGATCCGCCGGTTTTGACACCGACATTGGTGCTTTCATTGAGAGTTCCTCTGTGCCGTCATCGATAGGAAGGATGCCTCCTCCCGTCTTCAAGGACGGTATTTTCGCCAAAGGAGCCTTGGCCGCCGGCCAAACTATCCGGCTAGGTGGTTTTCTTATGACCGCCTGTCCGGCCACCGCTTCGACAATGACCTCTCAAGTCGTCAAAAGCAATCTTCACGTCAGCTCGGAATTCGCCGAGCGGCTGGATCCAATAGAGCTCTCGTCCGTAAACGAGCTCTTGGATCGCATCGCCGCCCTGGGAGTCGCTACAGACTACAATCAGATTGGGCTTAAAACCGATCTGAGAGAGATTAACTCTCCCCAGGTCACCCACCACGTTGCAGTGGTAGAGGAACAATGCGGCGACTCTTCTCCTGTATTGAAAACTAGTCATGTCCGGGCTCCCGAACCCCCCATGCCGGATTCCCGCGGAGGGACGGACTTCGATCAAGCACTGAACTTAAAGTCAGGCATCGGACCAGACTCGTTGGACAACGTCCAGCAATCCAAGCTTCCAAATTTGGAAACTTCTCGGCCTCGAGCCTTGAGATGGGTAGGGTTCCGGACTTAATTCCACCCACCCGCCCAGACATATGCGATCTATCTCTAATCCGGCAAGAGCCCGCTGAGACAGTACATCACTACTGGGCCAGATTCCTCCTGGTTATGGACAGGATAAAGGACTGCCGAGAGGAAAACGCAATCTCAATTTTTTGCAATAATTGCACGGACGAGGGAATCTTGAACGCCGTCAGCCGTCGTGAAATTACACGCTTCGCCGACCTGGCGTCCATAGTACGAAAGTACTGTGCGATGGAGAGTTTCCGGACAACCGAAAATAAGTTTTGGGACAATCCGGCCCCGAATACAACCCTAGTCCGCAACAAAAGGGTGCATTACACTCAGGCACCAGATACAAAAACCAAAAAGCAAAAACCCCATAAAGGGCACGGAACCGTACTGGAGGGATGGCTTAGCGGACCCTGTAAAATTCACAGTACAGAAGGCGCCGTCCCAACACATAGCCTTCGAGCATGTTGGATATTACGGCAGGTGGCCAAAAGTGGAGAGGAGCTTCTAGCCCCGGAAAACCACTCCAACAACATCGGTACGGTATCAACAGTCTTCGAGACTTTCGCATCAAATAATATGCGGAAACGAACAATCCGCAGCCTCGCCGAAGTCTACCAAGTAGCAACAACCAATCCATGGAGCGACACAGCCATCACCTTCAACGCCAGCGACGAACCTAAATTCCGAACAGCCCGAGCTCCAGCCGCACTGGTACTTAGTCCAATAGTGGACGGCTTTCGACTTACAAAAGTCCTCATGGATGGCGGCAGCGGATTAAACCTCATCTACGAGGAAACCCTTCAAAAAATGGAAATAGACTGGAGCCGCATTGAGCGAAGCAGCACAACCTTTAGAGGAATAATCCCTAGCCGGGAGGCGCGCTGCACAGGAAAAATCACACTCGATGTGGTATTCGGCTCGCCGGACAATTACAGATCCGAAGAAGTCACGTTCCAAGTGGCCCCGTTCAACAGCGGATATCACGCTATATTAGGACGAGAGGCATTCACAATTTTTCAAGCCGTACCCCATTACGGGTACATGAAGCTCAAAATGCCTGGGCCCGGCGGAATAATCACTCTCGTTAGTGATCCGGACATAGCACTCCGCGCCGAAAACAAGACAGCCGCATTAGCCTTAGAGGCACTATCCGAAGCCCTAGCGGCAGAGGAACTCACCGCGCTGCGCTCTACGGTGAATAGGGACGATGTGATACTCGATAAGAGATCCAAGTCCACCTCCTTTAAACCAGCAGATGAAATAGTAAAATTCCAGGTCCACCCAACGGACCCGACAAAGACGGCCTCCATCGGGGCACAATTGAACCCTGATGTAGACGCCGCACTGCGAGAATTCCTTCGGGAAAATTGGGACATTTTTGCCTGGCACCCCTCGGATATGCCCGGAATCCCACGCAGATTGGCAGAACACAGCCTAAACATCCTAAAAGGATTCAAGCCAGTCAAACAGGCTCTTCGACGATTTTCCGAACCCAAAAGACAGGCAATGGGAGAAGAGCTAGCCAAACTATTGGAAGCCGGATTCATCAGAGACATCAAACATCCGGATTGGCTAGCAAACCTGGTAATGGTACCAAAGAAGGACAAATCCTGGCGCCTATGTGTCGATTTCAAAGACCTAAATAAAGCCTGCCCAAAGGATCCCTTCCCCCTCCCCCGCATCGACCAAATCATCGATGCCACTGCAGGGCACGATTCATTGTGCTTCCTGGACGCATACTCCGGCTATCATCAAATCAAGATGGCAGAAGCGGATCAAGCCGCAACGGCATTCATTACTCCATATGGACCATTCTGCTTCAACACGATGCCCTTCGGACTTAAAAACGCCGGCGCAACATATCAGCGCATGATTCAGACATGTCTGGCTACCCAGATCGGCAAAACAGTAGAGGCATACGTAGACGACGTAGTCGTCAAAACTAAACACGTCGAAACTCTAGTAGACGACTTGAGGCTCACATTCGACAACCTCAGAGCATATGACATCAAGCTGAATCCGGAAAAATGCGTTTTCGGCGTACCAGCTGGAAAGCTGCTGGGCTTCATCGTATCCGGTAGAGGAATTGAAGCAAACCCAGCCAAGATCCGAGCTCTGTCACAGCTAGATATCCCAAAAGACCTCAAGCAAATACAAAAATTGACTGGATGCGTGGCGGCTCTAAGCCGCTTTATCTCCCGTCTAGGAGAAAAGGCATTGCCCCTCTATCGCCTCCTTAGGCGCACCGAACACTTCGAGTGGACGGATGCTGCCACCGCCGGACTCGAAGAAATAAAGGCCATATTGGCAACAAATCCGGTCCTGGCTGCGCCCAACCTGGGCGAACCAATGTTGTTATACATCGCAGCAACGCATCAAGTTGTAAGCGCGGTACTCGTCGTCGAACGAGAGACAGAAGGGCATAAATTCCCTCTTCAAAAACCAGTATACTACGTATCCACTGTGTTAACCCCCTGCAAGTCCCGTTACCCGCACTATCAGAAGATAGCATACGCGGTGTTCATGGCATCCCGGAAGCTCCGACACTACTTTCAAGAGTGTTCGATAACAGTGGCCTCTGAAGTACCACTTAACGACATTATAAACAACCGCGACGCGACGGGCAGGATTGCAAAATGGGCCATTGAGCTCTTACCATTTGATATAACTTACAAACCTCGGCGAGCTATAAAGTCACAAGTTTTGGCTGACTTTGTCGCTGAATGGACCGAAGCCGAACTCCCTAAAGAGTACGGCGCATACTCCAATTGGATTATGCACTTCGACGGCTCTAAAATGTTAGCCGGATTGGGGGCTGGCGTCGTATTGACGTCCCCGACCGGGGACACAGTCCAATACGTACTTCAGATAATGTACACGGACTCCAACAACGCAGCCGAATACGAGGCCCTTTTACATGGTCTCCGGATGGCAATCTCCATGGGCATTCAACGCCTAGAGGTGCGCGGGGATTCAAACCTCGCAATATCCCAAATAAACGGAGACTTTGACGCCAAAGATCCGAAAATGGCAGCATATCGCAACGCTGTCCTAAAAATGTCAGCCCGGTTTGAAGGACTTGAATTCCATCACGTAGCCCGGGATAATAACCAAGCAGCCGACGTACTGGCACGCATCGGCGCAAAACGCGACGCTGTCCCTCCTAACATCTTCCTGGAACGGCTCTTCAAGCCATCCGTACTATGGGAAGAGGAGTCCGGAAATAACAAACCGGAACAAGCCGCACCAACCGGCGATTCAGCCGATGACATAACACCTTCAGCCCACGACATAATGGCAGTAATTGCCCCGTGGACAGAACCATTCCTCGCCTACTTGCTTAGGCAGGAGCTTCCCGAAGACCAAAATGAGGCCCGCTGCATTGTCCGGCGATCTAAAGCCTACAAGGTCTATGAGGGAGAACTTTATAAGAAAAGCACAACCGGAGTCCTTCAAAGGTGTATCTCCGAAGAGGAAGGGCGAAACCTCCTGGCTGAAATTCATGCCGGACTAGGCGGACACCACGCCGCAGCTCGGGCCCTTGTAGGAAAGGCATTCCGTACAGGATTTTATTGGCCGACGGCCCGAGCAGATGCTCAGGACTTAGTCCAAAGATGCGTCGGTTGTCAGCTCTTTGCTAATCAGAGCCATATGCCACCCACCGCCCTCAAAACTATACCCATTACCTGGCCGTTCGCGGTCTGGGGGCTTGACATGGTTGGACCACTTAAAGGGGGAACCCACAAGCAAAGGTACCTATTGGTCATGGTGGATAAATTCACCAAATGGATAGAGGCCAAGCCAGTTAAAACGGCAGAGTCCGGACCAGTGATAGACTTTATATCCGGGGTAGTACACCGTTATGGTGTCCCCCACAGCATCATCACCGATAACGGCACGAACTTCACGGCCGATGAGGTTAAATCATGGTGCAAAAATATGGGCATCAAGCTCGATTACGCTTCAGTCTATCATCCTCAAACCAACGGTCAAGTGGAACGAGCAAATGGTCTAATAATGAGCGGCATCAAACCCAGACTAGTGCGGTCCCTTACGAAATCTGACACGCACTGGGTAGAGGAGCTCGACTCCGTACTCTGGGGGCTGCGGACAACGCCTAACCGTACTACCGGATTCACACCATTTTTTATGGTATACGGCGCAGAAGCAGTTTTGCCCTGCGACATAATTCATGACTCACCTCGAGTGCGCATGTACGAAGAAAGAGAAGCCGAGTTGGATCGGCAGGACAGCTTGGACGCATTGGAGGAAGAACGCGACGTCGCCAAGGCTCGTTCCGCATTCTATCAGCAGCAGGCTCGAAGATACCAAAGCAGAGAAGTACGGGCCAAGACTTACAACGTTGGCGAACTGGTTCTACGCCTGCCGGACAAGAAAAAGGACAAGCTCAAGCCCAAATGGGAAGGCCCCTTCATCATCGATCAAGTCCTGACCGGCGGAGCGTACCGTCTACGAAATGCATCGGATAACCGACTCGAGCCGAACCCATGGAACGCAGCCCGCCTCCGAAGATTCTATGCCTAGCGCCGGACTAAGAGTTCGTCCCTTTCCCCCCGTCCAAATTTTTTTTACTTCAGCTGCCTTTTGTTTATCTTTTTCTTCTCAACCCTATTCATCCAAGCCTTAAAGGGCCTACTTGCGCAACGTTCGCGCGCAATTGATGTGCTATCCGCACTCATTATACCTGGGGGCTTCTTTACCAGAAGCTTAATTATAAGGGCTTCATGCCCAGCACATGTGTCAAGCCTCCACATGTACCTTTTATTCACCATTATATGCATCGATATGACTTAAGTTTTGGCCAAGCTGGGTTGCCTGGCTCCTGTGCTTACCCCTACGTTCCCGATTGTTCGGCTAGGAGGTAAAGGGAGCACCTCTGCGATTGTTACTGCCGGGTCAGCCGGATGTGTACCTCAGACTGGGTGAAGCCGAAAGCTAGCGTTCTTAAGGGAATATTCGGTCGGTGACTTAAAAGATGATTTTTTATCCACTTATTTATCTGCCCCCAGATGTTTTTCTGCTTTTTTCGCAGTCCGGACATGCACTTTAGGGCATGCCACCCCCAGAGGAAAGGAACCCTTAACGGAACTATTCTCCCTGGAAGATGTTTCTTACTACCCATGTAATATAACATAACTAGTTGGGCACTTGTCTGATAAAGCACTAATGACCCCTACGCCTGGTCTCCATGCATACCCCGGTTGTTTCATAACCGAGAAGGTATTCGGACACACTCCGGACTCTAGGGTCCCGAGGTCGAAGCGAAAAGGTCGGCAAAGACAAACGATCTACAATCCGGCTAGAAGGCATTTTACATGTCATTTTATAATACATTGTCAAATCGACTGATTGTATTCTTCCTCAATCCCGTCTAACAGGTTGTCTAATTTACAGTCCTGTTGGGAAAATTTAGCGGCCAACTCTACTTGGCCGTATACTAAACTCACAGGGATCTCCTTCCCATCGGGCCCCACAGGTCCGACTTCGGCCATGTGGTTGGGATCCGCCTTCTTGTACCGCGTCTTTACCATGGCCCAGGCCTCCCTGGCACCTTGGCGGCAGGCCGAAATCTTCCATAAATGGAAGCGCTGCCGCACTCCCTGAAGCTTCTCCGCAAGCTCCCCAAGACCCTCGGGTAAGGAGAAGGCTGGCCATAAAGCCTGGATGACGCCGCTCATTGCCTGCCGAACTCGTTCGATCAGTTGCAACAATTCGGGAAGTTGATCACCCGTTGATACGGGCATCTCCTCCGCAGGGCGACCTGTGAGCATACCTGCAGACATATTCTGTCAAATTGACTTCCTCGCCGAACTCTTCTTTTCAAAGGAGTTCGCTCAAGCACTTACTATAGATGCCGCGACGAAGCCGCTGATTCTCCTTAACGGAGCCCGACAGCTCGGCCCGAACGCCTTTCAGCTCTTCTCCAAGCTGGGCATGGGCATCCTGGAGCTTGTTCCTTTCATGCTGCACCTTATGCAGCACCCTCTCGCCGGCCTTTAGTTGGCGCAGAAGTTCTTGCCTGTCCGGATCTTGTCCGGCAGCACCTGCAACGTCATTTTTTAGACTTGCGCAAAGGCCAAACGCTACTTATCTTTCTAAAATAATGCGTTACCAGGAGAGGTCCCTGTGTTTCCTCCTGCGCCAGAGAGTGCGGCCTCAAGTTGGGCCTTGCACTCTTGCAGCTCCTGAGACAGTTGGGTATTCTTCTCGGTAAGATCCTACGTTTCATATGATCCTTAAATCAGTTAATATAACTACTTTAAGTCTCGGGGGCTACTGGCATATACAACTATTAAATTCTCTTACCCGTATGTCTTTTACATACTGCTCCGTGGCTCTGGTAAAACCATCTTGAGCAGCACGAAGGTGCGCGTCCCCCGCGTTAAAGGCATTCAACGCCTCGGGGGAGAAGCACGCGTCACGAAATACTGTCCGGCGGCGCCTGTGATTCAGGGCACTCTCCACCTCAGACTTGGTGGCGGACAGTCTGTCGGCATCCTCCGTCGGAGGAACGTCCGGCTCGCGCCTTGCGCTCGCCTCCCCCTCCAGACCAGGTGCTGGAGCCTGGCTGGTAGAGGTTGGATTGGCAACCTCCACGCCCGCAGTCCGGCGGACGCTTTTTTCCCTACAAAAGTCATGAGCACTCAAACGCTTCCTAGGAACGTTGCTCTAAATAATGAATTGTGAGCTACACCTTTGCGGCGACGTTTCAGTCCGCGCCGCGCTCCTCTTCCGCCTACTGGTCCGGACTGGCCTTTGTTGGCCAGCCACCGCGGGCTCGGCTTCTCGCCCTAGGGGCGCCTCCTGCACAGCGCCATCGTATACGGTGGTCAGAAATAAGCAAGGAAGGAATGACGGTGTCAGGACTTCGGTCGCAATCACCTGGGAAGCCGGATATAGTCCGGGATAGTCGGCCGTGATGGCGACTAAAGCATTGTCCATGCTGAGCTGGTGGAACACCCCGTCGATTAGCTCCACCATTATGTCCGGATCCTCTTCGGAGGCCGGATCCCGGGATCTCTCTGGATCCTCGGGTTGCGGAGCTGGACTTAGCATGTCCTCCACGATCCGGCGCAGCTCCTGCGTCGAAAGAAGAACACAATATAAGAAACTTAAGTTTCAAAAAGCATGGGTCGGGCACGCAGAGTGTTCGCTTACCCAAGGCCGGGGATTATTCATGGAGAACCCATTTAACGGGTTCGTCCGAAGGAAATCCTCCTTCTCCCCCTTATACAGGCCGGACAGGATCGTCACCAGATCTTCGACCGAATCCGGCCCTTTGCGGCCATGACGGGTGGCATCGTCCTCCCCGTTGAAATCCCACATGGGGTGGCCCCTGTATTGTAGTGGCTGCACCCCCCGCATAATGCATGTTGCCATGACTCCAATCATGGTCAACCCGGCATGGGCCAGTAACCTTATTCGGCCCATCAAATAATGGACGCTCTTGTCTTCCTCCAGTTGGGGGCTCCGCGGACGCCAACTAAGGCGTTTCTTCAGAGGAGCATTGCTGAACTCCGGGAGGCCGATCCGAACAGGGTCCGGCAGCGGAGCGTCTTCTATATAAAACCATTCCGAAGGCCAGTCTTCGGACGCCTTCTTAGGGGTTCCGGATGGATATCCGGTCCCGGCAATGCGCCATATTTCGGCGCCGCCCACTTGATATATGGACCCCTCGTGAGAGCGGGGTACAAGGCAGAACAACCTCTTCCACAGCGCGAAATGGGGCTCGACGCCCAGGAATAGCTCGCAAAGAGCTACGTAACCCGCAATATGCAGGATTGAGGCGGGCGTGAGGTGATGAAGCTGGAGTCCGTAGAACTCCAGGAGCCCGCGGAGGAATGGATGTACAGGAAATCCGAGCCCCCTTATCAGATAGGGGACGAAGCATACCCGCTCCCCTTTGTTGGGATTTGGGGTAACCTCCGCTTGCTTCCCACCTTTGTAGGTGGCCAGCCCGGCTCGAACCGGAACCATGAAGGCCGGAGGGAGATATCCCCCCGCTTGGAGCTTCACCAGCTCGTTGTGCGGAACAGAGCATCTCCTCCAATCTCCTGGCAAAGGGCTGGGAGCGCGAGAAGAGGAGCCGCGTTGACGGTCCATGATGGAATGGATTCTTGGTCGAAAGCGCTCCGATGAGTATTTGCGGGAGGAAGATGGTGATTTGGATCTGGATTCTTGCCTCCCTTATAGGCAGATTATTCGCACAACTAGGGGGTAAAACATAAAAGACACCCTGGCTTTTCACATTCGCGCGACGCGTGGAAGAAGGCCATTATTGGGCGTGGAAGCCAAGACGCGCAACATTGATGAGGAAGCCGGACACTGTTCGGCAGGTACGTAGAACTTGAAGGAGAACCCGCCTTGCAACGCCGAAGACTACACACATGCTGGACTTATCGTCATTGAAGCCTGGTTCGGGGGCTACTGAGGGAGTCCCGGATTAGGGGGTGTCCGGATAGCCGGACTACCATCATCGGCCGAACTATCATCGGCCGGACTATCATCATCGACCGGACTCCAAGACTATGAAGATACAAGATTGAAGACTTCGTCCCGTGTCCGGATGGGACTTTCCTTGGCGTGGAAGGCAAGCTTGGCGATACGGATATGTAGATCTCCTACCATTGTAACCGACTCTATGTAACCCTAGCCCTCTCCGGTGTCTATATAAACCAGATGGCTCTAGTCCATAGGACACAACAACAACCATTACAATCATACCATAGGCTAGCTTCTAGGGTTTAGCCTCCTTGATCTCGTGGTAGATCCACTCTTGTAAACATCCACAATATCAATATCAATCAAGCAGGACGTAGGGTTTTACCTCCATCAAGAGGGCCCGAACCTGGGTAAAACATCGTGTCCCTTGTCTCCTATTACCATCCGCCTAGACGCACAGTTCGTGACCCCCTACCCGAGATCCGCCGGTTTTGACACCGACAAAGATCTTTATCGGTCGAACCGCCATGTCAACATACGTTATTCCCTTTGTCATCGGTATGTTACTTGCCCGAGATTCGATCATCGGTATCTTCATACCTAGTTCAATCTCGTTACCGGCAAGTCTCTTTACTCGTTCCGTAATGTATCATCCCACAACTAACTCATTAGTCACATTTCTTGCAAGGCTTCATATGATGTGCATTACCGAGAGGGCCCGGAGATACCTCTCCGATACTCGTAGTGACAAATCCTAATCTTGATCTATGCCAACCCAACAAACACCTTCAGAGATACCTGTAGAGCATCTTTATAATCACCTAGTAACATTGTGACGTCTGATAGCATATAAGGCATGCCTCCGGTATCCGGGAGTTGCATATTGTCATTGTCGAAGGAATATGCATTTGACATGAAGAAAGCAATAGCAATAAAACTTAACGATCAATATGCTATGCTAACGGATGGGTCTTGTCCATCACATCATTCTCATAATGATGTGACCCCGTTCATCAAATGACAACACATGTCTACGGTTAGGAAACTTAACCATCTTTGATTAATGAGCTAGTCTACTAGAGGCTTACCAGGGACATGGTGTTTTGTCTATGTATCCACACATGTATCAAGTTTCCGATTAATACAATTCTAGCATGAATAATAAACATTTATCATGAAATAAGGAAATATAAAATAACAACTTTATTATTGCCTCTAGGGCATATTTCCTTCAGTCTCCCACTTGCACTAGAGTCAATAATCTAGTTCACATCGCCATGTGATTTAACACCAATAATTCACATCTGTATGTAGTTCACATCGCCATGTGACCAATAACCAAAGGGTTTACTAAAGTCAATAATCTAGTTCACATCGCTATGTGATTAACACCCAAAGAGTACTAAGGTGTGATCATGTTTTGCTTGTGAAAGTAGTTTAGTCAACGGGTCTGCCATATTTAGAGTCGTATGTATTTTGCAAATTTCCTATGTCTACAATGCTCTGCATGGAGCTACTCTAGCTAATTGCTCCCACTTTTAATATGTATCCAGATTGAGACTCAGAGTCATCCGGATCGGTGTAAAAGCTTGCATCAACATAACTTTTTACGACGAACTCTTTATCACCTCCATAACCGAGAAATATTTCCTTAGTCCTTTTAGGTAACTAAGGATAACTTTGACCGCCATCCAATGATCCACTCCTGGATCACTATCGTACCCCCTTGCCAAACTCATGATAAGGTACACAATAGGTCTGGTACACAGCATAACATACTTTATATAACCTATGACTAAGGCATAGGGAATGACTTTCATTCTCTTTCTATTTTTTGTTGTGGTCGGGTTTTGAGTCTTACTCAACTTTACACCTTACAACACAGGCAAGAACTCCTTATTTTACTGTTCCATTTTGAACTACTTCAAAATATTGTCAAGGTATGTACTCATTGAAAAATCTTATCAAGCATCTTGATTTATCTCTATAGATCTTGATGCCCAATATGTAAGCAGCTTCACCAAGGTCTTTCTTTCACAAACTTCTTTCAAACTCTCCTTTATGCTTTTTAGAAAATTCTATATCATTTCCAATCAACAATATGTCATCCACATATAATATTAGAAATGCTACATACCTCCCACTCACTTTCTTGTAAATACAGGCTTCTTCATAAGTCTGTATAAAACCATATACTTTGATCACCTTATCAAAGCATATGTTCCAACTGAGATGCTTGCACCACTCGACAGATGGATCGCTGGAGCTCGCACACTTTGTTAGCACCTTTAGGATTAACAAAACCTTCTGGTTGCATCATATACAACTCTTCTTTAATATCCATTAAGGAATGCAGTTTTTGACATCCATTTGCTAGATTTCACAAAAATGTGGCAATTGCTAACATGATTCAGACAGACTTAAGCATTACTATGAGTGAGAAAGTCTCATCGTAGTCAACTCCTGGAACTTTGTCGAAAACCTTTTGCAACAAGTCGAGCTTTATAGAAAGTAACATTACCATTAGCGTCTGTCTTCTTCTTGAAGATCCATTTATTTTCTATGGGTCGCCGATCATCGGGAAAATCCACCGAAGTCCACACTTTGTTCTCATACATGGATCCTATCTCAGATTTCATGGCCTTAGGCCATTTATCGGAATATGGGCTCATCATAGCTTCTTCATAGTTCATAGGTTCATCATGGTCAAGTAACATGACTTCCAGAATAGGATTACTGTACCACTCTAGTGCGGATCGTACTCTGGTTGACCTACGAGGTTCTTTAGCAACTTGATATGAAGTTTCGATCATTACCATTAGCTTCCTCTCCAGTTGGTGTAGGCATCATGGGAACAAATTTCTTGGATGAGCTACTTTCCAAATTGAGAGAAGGTACAATTACCTCATCAGGTTCTACTTTCCTCCCACTCACTTCTTTCGAGAGAAACTCCTTCTCTAGAAAGGTTCCGTTCTTGGAAACAAAGATCTTGCCTTCGGATTTGTGGTAGAAAGAGTACACATTTGTTTCCTTAGGGTATTCTATGAAGACGCACTTCTCCGATTTGGGTTCGAGCTTACCAGGCTGAAGCCTTTTGACATAAGCATCGCATCCCCAAACTTTAAGAAATGACAACTTAGGTTTATTGCCAAACCACAGTTCATATGGTATCGTCTCAACAGATTTTTACGGTGCCCTGTTTAACGTGAATGCAGCTGTCTCTAATGCATAACCCCAAAATGATAGTGGTAAATCAGTAGGAGATATCATAGATCGCACCATATCTAATAAATTGCGGTTATGACGTTCCGACACACCATTACGCTATGGTGTTCCAGGTGGCGTGAGTTGTGAAAGTATTCCACATTGTTTTAAATGAAGGCCAAACTCCTAACTCAAATATTCATCTCCATGATCAGATCGTAGAAACTTTATTTTCTTGTTATGATGATGCTCCACTTCACTCTGAAATTCTTTGATCTTTTCAAATGTTTCAGACTTGTGTTTCATTAAATAGATATACCCATATCTGCTCAAATCATTTGTGAAGATCAGAAAATAACTATACCCGCCACGAGCCTCAACACTCATCGGACCGCATACATCGGTATGTATTATTTCCAATAAGTCATTAGCTCGTTCCATTGTTCCGGAGAATGGAGTTTTAATCATCTTTCCCATAAGGCACGGTTCGCAAATATCAAATGATTCATAATCAAGTGATTCCAAAAGCCCATCAACATGGAGTTCCTTCATACGCTTTACACCAATATGACCTAAGCGGCAGTGCCACAAGTATGTTGCACTATCATTATCAACTTTGCATCTTTTGACATCAATATTATGAATATGTGTATCACTACGATCGAGATTCAATAAACCATTAACATTGGGTGTATGACCATAGAAGGTTTTATTGATGTAAACAGAATAACAATTCTCTGTCTTAAATGAATAACCGTATTGCAATAAACATGATCTAATCATATTCATGCTCAACGCAAACATCAAATAACATTTATTTAGGTTCAACACTAATCCTGGAAGTATAGGGAGTGTGCGATGATGATCATATCAATCTTGGAACCACTTCCAGCACACATCATCACTTCACCCTCAACTAGTCTCTATTTATTCTGCAACTCATGTTTCGAGTTACTAATCTTAGCAACCAAACAGGTATCAAATACCCAGGGGCTACTACGAGCAATAGCAAGGTACACATCAATAACATGTATATCAAATATACCTGTTCACTTTGCCATCCTTCTTATCCGCCAAATATTTGGGGTAGTTCCGCTTCCAGTGACCATTTCCTTTGCAGTAGAAGCACTCAGTTTCAGGCTTAGGTCCAGCTTTGGGCTTCTTCACGAGAGTGACAACTTGCTTGCCATTCTTTTTGAAGTTCCCTTTCTTTCCCTTTGCCGTTTTCTTGAAACTAGTGGTCTTGTTTAATCATCAACACTTGATGCTTTTTCTTGATTTCTACCTTCGTCAATTTCAGCATCACGAAGAGCTCGGGAATCGCTTTCATCATCCCTTGCATATTATAGTTCATCACGAAGTTCCAGTAACTTGGTGATGGTGACTACAGAACTCTGTCAATCACTATCTTATCTGGAAGATTAACTCCCACTTGATTCAAGCGATTGTAGTACCCAGACATTCTGAGCACATGCTCACTAGCTGAGCTATTCTCCTCCATCTTTTAGGCGAAGTACTTGTCAGAGGTATCATACCTCTCGACACGGGCATGAGTCTAAAATACCAATTTTAGCTCTTGGAACATCTCATATGCTCCGTAGCATTCAAAAAGTTTTGGAAGTCCCGGTTCTAAGCCGTAAAGCATGGTGCACTAAACTATCAAGTAGTCATCATATTGAGCTAGCCAAATGTTCATAACGTCTGCATCTGCTCTTGTAATAGGTTTGTCACCTAGCGGTGCATTAAGGACATAATTCCTATGTGCAACAATGAGGATAAACCTCAAATCACGGACCCAGTCCGCATCATTGCTAATATCATCTTTCAACTTATTTTTCTCTAGGATCATATCAAAAAACATAGGGAAGCTACAACACGAGCCATTGATCTTGCACCCATTGTATTTGAATGTAGAGCCTATCACACCCAATCAACACGTGGTGTCTCAGCACGAAGAACTTTCACAACGGTGCATACTCGGGGAGAACACTTATACCTTGAAAAATAGCTAAGGGATCATCTTATAATGCTACCGCTGTACTAAGCAAAATAAGATGCATAAATATAAACATCACATGCAATCAAAATATGTGACATGATATGGCCATCATCATCTTGTGCTTATGATCTCCATCACCAAAGCAATGTCATGATCTCCATTGTCACCAACTTGACACCTTGATCTCCATCGTAGTGTCATGGTCGTCTCGCCAACTATTGCTTCTACGACTATCGCTACCGCTTAGTGATAAAGTAAAGCAATTACATAGTGTTTGTATTTCATACAATAAAGCAACAACCATAAGGCTCCTGCCAGTTGCCGATAACTTCCACAAAACATGATCATCTCATACAACAACGTATATCACATCATGTCTTGACCATATCACATCACAACAAGCCCTGCAAAAACAAGTTAGACGTCCTCTACTTTGTAGTTGCAAGTTTTACGTGGTTGCTACGAGCTTCTAGCAAGAACCATTCTTACCTACGCATTAAAACCACAACAGTGTTTCGTCAAGTTTGTTGTTTCAACCTTGAACAAGGACTGGCAGTAGTCAAATTCGATTCAACTAAAGTTGGAGAAACAGACACCCGCCAGCCACCTTTATGCAAAACTAGTTGCATGTCTATCGGTGGAACCGGTCTCATGAACGTGGTCATGTAAGGTTGGTCTGGGCCGCTTCATCCAACAATACCGCCGAATCAAAATAAGACATTGGTGGTAAGTAGTATGACTATCACTGCCCACAACTCTTTGTGTTCTACTCGTGCATATCATCTACGCATAGACCTGTCTCTGATTCCACTGCTGGGAAACGTAGCATGCAATTTCAAAAAAATTCCTACGCTCATGCAAGATCTATCTAGGATATGCATAGCAACGAGAGGGGGAGAGTGTGTCCACATACCCTTGTAGACCGAAAGTGGAAGCATTTCCTTAACTCGGTTGATGCAGTCGAACGTCTTCTCATTCCGACCGATCGAGTACCAAACGTACGGCACCTCCGAGTTCTGCACACGTTCAACACGATGACGTCCCTCGAGCTCTTGATCCAGCAGAGGGTCGAAGGAGTAGATGAGTTCCGTCAGCACGACGGCATGGTGACGGTGATGGTTATGTGATCTGCGGAGGGCTTCGCCTAAGCACCGCGAGAATATGACCGGAGGCGTAAACTGTGGAGGGGGGCACCGCACACGGCTAAGAGCAATTGGTGTGTCTCATAGGGGCGCCCCCCGTATATAAAGGAGGGAGGTAGAGGAGGCCGACCCTAGGCGCGCCCCAAGTGGGAGGAGTCCCGCTTGGGCTCCTAGTAGGATTCGACCCCCTTCCTTTTACAGGAGGGGAAAGGGGGAAGGAGTGGGAGAAGGAGAAGGAAAGGGGGCCCCCGCCCCCTCTCCTAGTCCAATTCGGAGTCCTCCCTTGGGAGGGGGGGGGGGCTGGCGCCACACCCACGTGGGCTGGTTTGCCTCCCTCCTATGTCCCATATCTTTCCCAGGGGGGTTCCGGTAACCCCTCCGGTACTCCGGTATGTACCCGATACACTCTGGAACCCTTCTGGTGTCCAAATACTACCTTACAATATATCAATCTTCACCTCTCGACCATTTAGAGACTCCTCGTCATGTCCGTGATCTCATCTGGGACTCCGAACAATCTTCGGTCACCAAAACACATAACTCACATAATACATATCGTCATCGAACGTTAAGCGTGCGTGTAACATCCCAAATTTTCAATTTGGCATGTTATACATTAGATCATCATTGCATATCATGTTTTCTTGCAGTTTGGTTGATCCTCGAAATTCTACACAACTCAAGGACCCGCGGAGAAAGTTGGGGATTTCGTTATTTTCATATTTGAGTTTTCTGAAATTTTGAAAAAAAAAGATCGTTTGGTTTTAGTTATTTTTCTCTCCGTATATTTCATTTACAAAATAAAAGAGAGGGAATAAAATGACTTTCCCCAAATAAATGAAATACTAGAGGAAAAATATTAAAATCAAATAAGTATTTTATTTGGAGTTTTATTGCAATTTTAGTTGAATTAGAAAAATTGCACATTTTCAAAAATTGTATTTTAGGCCAAGAAAATTTTCATCTTGTTCTAAATATTTTGTTTAGACGATGAAAATTTGTTTTGGCATTTTTAGAGTTTTATTTTTATTTTCTAGGATTTGTTTAGTTTCGGCGAAACTAAATATAAAAAAAATCATGGACCGAACTAGGCCAGCGGCCCAGCCGGCCCACAGCGCGCCGCCGCCTCGCGCTCCAGCTCGGGACCGGAGTCCCGAGCGACGCCGCCGCCGCCACCCGAGTCCGGGAGGAGCACGCCTCTCGAGACCGGCCCCTCCCCCAAGTCAGCCGCCACCCCGTCCCCTCCTTAAATACCGCCCCGCTGTCGCCCCTTGCCCCCACATCGCCCACCGCCGCAGCTGCACCACCGCCGCCTGCCGCCGCCCCGCGCAGCTGCTGCAGCACCACTGCCGCGTGCCGTCGCCCCGCGCCGCTGCTGCTGCTCCGCCCCACGCCGCCGACGCCCGCTGCCCCGCGACACTGCCCCACGCCGCCGACGCCGCTCCGCTGTAATCCCGCCAGAGCCGCCACCGTGTCTTTTTCGGTTTAGGTAAAAACCGTCGGTTTTTAAAAAAACCCTAGCCTGTTTTTTTAGATTAGATCGGTTCGGTTTTCCGGTTTAGTTATTTAGCGGACATTCGTCCGTACGTTCGTTTTAACGAACGAAGTTCACCCTTTAGTCACAGACAGCGAACGCTCGTTCGTTAGCCTGTTCGTCAGTTTTCTTTTTCCAGGGTTTTTTCGCGATTATTTTCGATCGTGATTTTTGCCCTAATCTTAGTTTTAGTTTATCTTTTCGCTCGTTTATTGGAATCAGGCGATTCAAGTGCCTAGATCTTTGTTTCGAAGCCCACTTTCTGTTTAACCAACTTGAACAAGATTTTGGTACTGTAAAATTTGACCTAAGTCCAGATTAGTAATCGGATCTTGTTTCTTTTGCAGTTTGAGTTTCGTTGCTTCGTTTGGTTTGATTCTTTTTGCAAACCGGAGTTCTTAAGTTGAACTTTTTGGTTAGATCTCTTATTTGAGTTTTACCCGTGCTTCTAGTTGAGTGCTTATTGTATGCTTGTTTGTTTGCGATAGAGTACCCAAAGTGTGAAGCTTGCTACTACGAGTCTCTAGGTTTTGCGGATCAGCAGGAAGGCAAGTAACACTTTGAGCATACCTCTTTACTACCAGTTTTATTGCATTAGATCAATCTTCACACATTGCATGATTAGGATCTAATTTAATATGTGGGTTTTGGGAAGTAGATGAGGTAGTACCTATTTACCTGTTTATTATCAAACCTTTGGGAGGTACTTCTACGTACTGCTTATATTGCTATGCTATGCTAGTAGACGTGGATTGGGTGAGTGTATCCATGACAGATGCGAGTATTGTTAATTAATGGTTAACTTAAGGTGGCTACTTAAATACACATCTGGGTGGATTGAGGCACCTGGGGAACCCAGTGTTGCCTGTTTTTTTGGAAATCCCGGGGTTACCGTGTGATTATCCTATGGACTGCCACCCAGGCTCAAAGGGATCATAAAATTATTCATGCTAGAAACTTCCGTGTGCAGCCACAAGCTATTATGGGCTCTAGCATAGTTGAGTATGTTGCATGACCTCTTTCAGTGGTGGGCTAGCAAATGTAGGGGAAAGTAGGTGTAACTGTCCATCCAGAGTAAAGAGTGATTGTTTCTGGAAGACTGTGTCTCAGTCATCTGTTTCTCAAACATCATGTAGTGCGAGAAATCCAACGGAGGAGATCGAGTCTTGTGGGGAAAAGTGCACAAACCTCTGTAGAGTGTACAAACTAATCATGGTTAGCTAAGACCATAGTACACTCTTCTCTACAAGATGGTATCAGAGCACACGCTGACTGTAGGACACGACAACTAAGCTAAGACCATAGTACACTCTTCTCTACTCATTTATAACTCCTCTCCCTTTTATACTCTATAGGACGGCGGATGCAATGAACAAGTTCGTGCAACCAGATGAAGACACACCTTTTGGACGACACTTGAAGGAAGTCACTAGGTACCTAAGCATAGGAATACCAAGCTTCACCGGGACCTACATTGCCACCCTACCAGAATAAGAGCGTTGGATGATTCTAGTTCAAGTACCAGGAAGGACGTTCATGCCAGTCACTAAGCCCATAGAGTTTTCCTTTGATGCACCAACCTGGAGTCTAGGAAAGAGCATGGCAGCCCACATCGCCATGGGATGCATTGGAGAAGTTTACCACAAGGAACTCAAGGATACTATCTACCAGATTTATGGGCACCGAGATGAGCAATGGGAGATGATCAACACTAGGAGAGATAGATCTATTGCAACATTCATCCAGGGGTTAAACCAGCACATTTGTCGCCAGGAGAACCAGATGTGCGCAGGCATGATAGATCTGAAGAAGGCAATGACCAAGATCATAGAGCTGGAGGAAGAACTCAAGTCTACATGCGATGGATATGAGGAGGAAATGACGATACTAGTGGAGAAGAATGACGATTTGACAAGGCAACTAGGAGTGTTCATGGGAGACCCCGCGCCAGGAGGAGAAGACGACGATTCCACTTGTCTGGAGAACTACATCATCATCGACGACACCGACTCAGATCCCGACCATAGCGATGATGACTATGTTGATGAAGCTGGAGCAGATATCATGGAGTCTTTCACTGATCAAACTTTCTAGTCGACCACCATAGCAGTAGTAGTATTTCCCCATGTATGTAGTATAGTCTGAGCACTTTTGTGATGATAGTTAGACCGATTGTATGCCCTTGTTTGAATTGCTTGAAGTGATATTGTTTGGGTTTGTCTCATGAGCATATGGGTAGTGTTTTCCCCCTAGACCTCATTCTATTCTGTTTTCTCATCTTTTCTAAACCTATCAGATGCCTCCGAGACATGACAATGGATTTGCTTTCCCACCGGAGCTCACCCAGTTGATCCAGCAACAGAATACCCTGATGCAGCTACTAGTTCAGAATCAGAACCAAGGCAACAACAACAACAACCCACCACCACCACTACCTGTTGATCACTTAGCCTGTTTCCTAAGGCTGAATCCGCCGGTGTTTTCCAGTAGCACCGAGCCGTTGTAGCAGATGACTGGCTCCGCAAGATAAGAAGGGAGCTGACCACTGTAGGATGCACAGATGCAGAGAGAGTGCATTTTGCCACACACCAGCTTGATGGACCCGCAGCATCATGGTGGGAGAATTTTACAGTCACTTACCCCATCGACACTATCACATGGGATCAGTTTCAGCAGGCGTTTCGCACTGCCCATGTTTCAATAGGAGCTATGGCAATGAAGAAGTGCGAGTTTCGCAACTTGTGCCAAGGAGGACGCACAGTAGGCCAGTATGTGGATGACTTTAGTAAGTTAGCACGTTATGCCCCTAATGACGTTGTTACAGATGCTACTAAGCAGGAGAAGTTTCTGGAAGGACTGAATGATGAGCTGAGCATGCAGTTGATGGTGGTGAACTTCAACAACTACCAGGAGTTGCTAGATAGAGTGCTCATGATTGAAGGGAAGCAGTAGCAGATAGACAACCGCAAGAGGAAGTATGCACAAGGAAAGTACAATTTGGGAGCTCAGCAGAAACCCCGTTTTACCCCGAACTCGGGAGGACACATTCACCATAACCATGGAGGTCATAATTCCAATGGAGGGATTCCGCATAACCATAGTGGCCCCAAGAATGGAAATGAGAATGGAGGAAGCAATGGCCAGAACCGTTCCAACCCAGCAACGCCCGCCAAGAAGGATCTAAGTCACATCACTTGCTACAAGTGCCAGAAGACTGGACATTATGCCAATGAATGTCCTGAAGCTAAGAATGGAAATGGCAATGGAAGCTTTGGGAAGAAGCTGAACCCTTCCAACAGGGGACAGGTGAACCACGTTAGCGTGGAGGAGGTTGAAGCACAGCCGGATGCAGTAATAGGTAAGTTTTTGGTTAAGACATTTACTGCAATCGTTCTTTTTGATACTGGTGCATCACATTCATACATATCAAGGGGATTTGTTGATAAGTATAAGATGCCCACCAAAGTCCTTAGAACGCCTATGTCAGTAAGTTCGCCGGGAGCGGAACATATGGCAAGTCAAGGATGTTTTCAGATGCCATTGACCATAGGTAGGCATGTTTTCCCCTCGGATCTGATAATTCTGGAGTCGCAAGGATTGGATGTGATTCTGGGTATGGATTGGCTATCGAGGTATGGAGGAAACATTGATTGCGCCAGTAAGTCGATTTTACTCACCACCCCAGAAGGAAGAAGGATTAGGTATGTATCCAGGTATATACCGAAGAGGACTCAAGTGAATTCCATATCAGGAGTTGTACAGGAGGAAATACCAGTGGTGAAGGATTTCCCTGATGTATTTCCGGAGGAGTTGCCAGACATGCCACCAGATAGAGATATTTAGTTTTTGATTGAACTTTTTCCAGGCACAGGGCCAATATCTAAGAGACTGTATAGGATGCCCGTAAAAGATTTGGAAGAAATTAAGAAACATATTAAGGAGTTACTGGATAAAGGCTATATTCTCCTAAGTTTGTCACCTTGGGGATCACCAGTGCTTCTAGTGGAGAAGAAGGATGGATCGTTGAGGATGGTCTTTGATTATCGTGGATTGAATGAGGTGACGATCAAAAATAAGTACCCACTGCCGATGATCAATGATTTGTTTGACCAGTTGCAAGGAGCTAAAGTATTTTCCAAGATCGATCTGCGATCAGGATACCACCAGCTGAAGATTCATGAGCAGGATATACCCAAGATGACTTTTACCACAAGGTATGGGCTATGTGAGTATACCGTTATGTCATTTGGCCTGACTAACGCGCCTGCCTATTTCATGAACATGATGAACAAAGTATTTATGGAGTTCTTGGATAAGTTCATCATGGTGTTCATTGATGATATTTTGGTCTACTCGAAGAATGAAGAGGAGCATAAGGAGCATTTGTGTTTGGTACTTGGAAAGCTCAGAGAACATCAACTATATGCCAAGTTCGACAAGTGTGAATTTTGGTTGAAGAAAGTTGGATTCCTCGGACATGTTATATCCGGAGAAGGAATAGCAGTAGACCCCACCAAGGTTGTCAATGTCACAAATTGGGAAGCACCGACGCCAGTTGGAGAGATCCGGAGTTTTTTGGGACTCGCAGGATACTACAGGAGGTTCATTGCGAATTTCTCCAAGATTGCAAAGCCCATGACGAAGTTGTTGAAGAAGGACACCAAGTTCAAATGGACTGAGGAATGTGAGGCCAATTTTAAGGAGTTGAAAAACGCTTGGTTACAGCTCCACTGTTGATTCTTCCAGATCAACGCAAGGATTATCAGGTGTATTGCGACGCTTCACATCGAGGACTTGGAGTAGTGCTTATGCAGGATGGAGGAGTTGTTTCATATGCCTCACGACAGCTTAAACCCCATGAGCTAAATTATGCTACTCACGATTTGGAGTTAGCAGCCGTAGTGCATGCCTTCAAGACACGGAGACATTTTCTCATTGGAAATCACTGTGATGTGTACACGGATCACAAGAGTTTGAAGTATATCTTCACGTAGAAGGATCTAAATCTCAGGCAAAGGAGATGGTTGGAGCTCATCAAGGATTATGATACGAAGTTGCATTATCACCCCGGAAAGGCTAACGTAGTAGCTAATGCGTTGAGTCGCAAGAGCCATGTTAATACACTCATGACCGGAGAGTTACCCAATGAGTTAGCAGAGGATCTTTACAAGCTATGTTTGGAAATAGTTCCGAGAGGCTATGTAGCAGCATTGGAGATTCATTATACATTGATGGATAAGATCAGAGAAGCTCAGAAGTTTGACAAAGAGATTACCGAGATAAAGGAAAGAATGAGCAAGGGAAAAGCTAAGGGATTTCGTGAGGATGAACAGGATACCTTATGGTTTGAGGACCGCTTGTATGTGCCTAATGACCCAGAGATCAGGGAGTTGATTCTGCAGGAGGCCCGCGATTCGCCGTATTCGATTCACCCAGGAAATACCAAGATGTATCTGGATCTGAAGGACAGTTTCTGGTGGACCAAAATGAAGAAGGATATTGCGGAGTATTGTTGGGTAACGTAGCAGAAATTAAAAAATTTCTACGCATCACCAAGATCAATCTATGGAGATTCTAGCAACAAGAGAGGGAAAGGATGAGCATCTTCATACCCTTGAAGATCGCTAAGCGGAAGCGTTACAAAAACGCGGTTGATGGAGTCGTACTCGCGGCGATTCAAATCGTGGAAGACCCGATCTAGCGCCGAACGGACGGCGCCTCCGCGTTCAACACACGTACAGCCCGGGGACGTCTCCTCCTTCTTGATCCAGCAAGGGGAGAGGAGAAGTTGAGGGAGAACTCTGACAGCATGACGGTGTGGTGGTGGTGGAGCTCGTGGTTCTCCAGCAGGGCTTCACCAAGCACTACGGAGGAGGAGGCGGTGTTGGAGGAGGGAGAGGGCTGCGCCAGGGGCAAGGGGTAAAGCTCCCATGCACCTCCCCACTATATATAGGGGTGGAGGGGGCTGGTTTCTTGCCCTCCAAGTCCATTGGGGCGTTGGCAAAGGTGGGAGGAAAGAAATTCCATCATTTCCTTCCCCACTGATTGTTATCCCCGCTTTTTAGGGATCTTGATCTTATCCCTTCGGGATATGATCTTATTCCTTCTAGCGGGGATCTTGGTGCGCCTTGACTAGGGGTGTGGGGCCTTTCCACCACTACCCACGTTCATGTGGGTCCCCCTGATACGTCTCCAACGCATCTATAATTTATGAAGCATTCATGCTATATTATTATCTGTTTTGAATGATTATGGGCTTTATTATACACTTTTATATTACTTTTGGGACTAACCTATTAACCGGAGGCCCAGCCCATATTGTTGTTTTATTGCCTGTTTCAGTATTTCGAAGAAAAGAAATATCAAATGGAGTCCAAACGGAATGAAACCTTCGGCATTGTGATTTTTTGGAAGATTATCATCCTGGAGGCTTGGAGATCAAGTCAGAAGATCCTCGAGGAGCCCAGGAGACAGGTAGGCGCGCGCCCCCCACCAGGGCGCACGCCCCCCACTAGGGCGCAGCCCCCTGTCTCGTGGACCCCTCGAGCACCCCCGACCGACTTCTTTCGCCTATATAAGCCTACGTACCCTAAAACCATTGAAGATAAAGATAGATCGGGAGTTCCGCCGCCGCAAGCCTCAGTAGCCACCAAAAACCTTTTGGGAGCCCATTCCGGCACCCTGCCGGAGGGGGGAACACATCACCGGTGGCCATCTTCATCATCCCGACGCTATCCATGACGAGGAGGGAGTAGTTCACCCTCGAGGCTGAGGGTATGTACCAGTAGCTATGTGTTTTATCTCTCTCTCTCTCTCTCTCTCTCTCTCTCTCTCTCTCGTGTTCTCTCTCGTGTTCCCTCTAAGGCACGATCTTGATGTATCCCGAGGTTTGCTATTATAGTTGGATCTTATGATGTTTCTCCCCCTCTACTCTCTTGTGATGAATTGAGTTTCCCCTTTGAAGTTATCTTATCGGATTGAGTCTTTTATGAGAACACTTGATGTATGTCTTGCCGTGCTTATCTGTGGTGACAATGGGATATCATGTGCCTCTTGATGTATGTTTTGGTGACCAACTTGCGGGTTCCGCCCATGAACCTATGCATAGGGGTTGGCACACGTTCTTGACTCTCCGGTAGAAACTTTGGGGCACTCTTTGAAGTACTTTGTGTTGGTTGAATAGATGAATCTGAGATTGTGTGATGCATATCGTATAATCATGCCCACGGATACTTGAGGTGACAATGGAGTATCTAGGTGACATTAGGGTTTTGGTTGATTTGTGTCTTAAGGTGTTATTCTAGTATGAACTCTTTAATAGATCGATCCGAAAGAATAACTTTGAGGTGGTCTCGTACCCTACCATAATCTCTTCGTTTGTTCTCCGCTATTAGTTGCTTTGGAGTGACTCTTTGTTGCATGTTGAGGGATTGTTATATGATCTATCTATGTTATTATTGTTGAGAGAACTTGCACTAGTGAAAGTATGAACCCTAGGCCTTGTTTCCTATCATTGCAATACCGTTTACGCTCACTTTTATCGCTCGCTACCTTGCTGTTTTTATTATTTCAGATTACAAATACCTTTATCTACTATCTATTTTGCACTTGTATCACCATCTCTTCGCCGAACTAGTGCACCTATACAATTTACCATTGTATTGGGTGTGTTGGGGACACAAGAGACTCTTTGTTATTTGGTTGCAGGGTTGTCTGAGAGAGACCATCTTCATCCTACGCCTCCTACGGATTGATAAACCTTAGGTCATCCACTTGAGGGAAATTTGCTACTGTCCTACAAACCTATGCACTTGCAAGCCCAACAACGTCTACAAGAAGAAGGTTGTGTAGTAGACATCAAGCTCTTTTCTGGCGCCGTTGCCGGGGAGGCTAGGTAAAGGGCACTCACTCACACCCCGTCAACTAAGCTCTTTTCTGGCGCCGTTGCCGGGGAGGTGAGTGCTTGAAGGTATATCTTTAGATCTTGCAATCGAGTCTTTTAGTTTCTTGTTTTATCACTAGTTTAGTCTATAAAAGAAAATTACAAAAAATGGCGTTAAGTTTGTCTCATACGCTTCGTCTTTTTAATATCTTTCGTGAGTATGATGAAAAGGAAAATTGTGCTCAAGTGCTAGAAGAAGAAATCTATAGAATGTTTTATACTAAATCTTTGAATGATGAGCATGATTGCAATGTTGTTAGTATGAATTCCTTGAAATATCCATGATGCTAATGATATGCAAAGCCACAAGCTTGGGGAAGCTATGTTTGATGAATATGATATTTTTTGTCCCCCAAATTTTGATGAGCAAATTTATTATGATGAAAGCATCCCTCCTATTTATGATGATTATATTGATGAAAGTGGGTTTGGAAGAGTGTCAACTTTAGGTAGTATTGATCCCACTATTTTGGAGGATATTGAATCTTATTGTGATGAATATGAAAGTAGATTTGGAAGAGTGTCAACTTTATTTAGTGATGATTCCACTATTTTGGAAGAGGTTCCAATTGATTATGAGAACAAAGTTGTTGTGTATGATGATTATTGTGATGACTTGTATGCTATTAGGAATAATGATAACCATGAAACTTGTCATCATGATTTTAGTTTTCAATTGGATTATGCCTCACATGATAATTATTTTGTTGAGTTTGCTCCCAGTACTATTCACGAGAAGAATTTTGCTTATGTGGAGAGCAGCAAATTTTATATGCTTGTAGATCATGAAAAGAATGCTTTAGGTGCTGGTTATATTGTTGAATTCATTCATGATGCTACTGAAAATTATTATGAGGGAGGAACATATGCTTGTAGGAATTGCAATAATATCAAGTTTCCTCTCTATGTGTTGAAAATCTTGAAGTTATGCTTGTTTTGCCTTCCTATGCTAGTTGATTATTGTTCCATAAGTTGTTTGCTCAAAAAATCCCTATGCATAGGAAGTGGGTTAGGCTTAAATGTGCTAGTCATATGCTTCATGATGCTCCCGTTATGTTTCAATTCTTATCTTTTATGTGAGCATCATTGCCATCATCATGCCTAGCTAAAAAGGCATTAAAGAAAAGCGCTTGTTGGGAGACAACCACATATTTACCCTTACTGTTTTTGTGTGTCCACATGATTATGATACTGTAGTAATCATGTTTTATAGCTTTTGTTTCAATAAAGTTCCAAGTAGAACCTTTGGGAAGACTTGGGTGAAGTTTATGTGATCTTGCTGTAAAAAAACAGAAACTTTAGCGCTCACGATATTAGCTGCCATTTTTTTACTGGAGAGTGATTTTAGGTTGATTCTTTTTGCAGATGATTAATAGACAAATTAATCAGGTACAGAAATTTATTTCATAATCTTTTGGGTTCCAGAAGTATACGTTTGATACAGATTACTACAGACTGTTCTGTTTTTGACAGATTCTATTTTCTATGTGTTGTTTGCTTATTTTGATCAATCTATGGCTAGTATTAAGTGGTATGAACCATAGAGAAGTTAGAATACAGTAGATATTACACCAATATGAATAAAAAATGAGTTAATTACAGTAGCTAAGTGGTGGTTTTATTTACTTATACTAACAGAGCTTACGAGTTTTGTGTTGAGTTTTGTGTGGTTGAAGTTTTCAAGTTTTGGGTAAAGATTCGATGGACTATGGAATAAGGAGTGGCAAGAGCCTAAGCTTGGGGATTCCCAAGGCACCCCAAGGTAATATTCAAGGACAACCAAGAGCCTAAGCTTGGGGATGCCCCGGAAGGCACCCCCTCTTTTGTCTTCGTTTATCGGTAACTTTACTTGGAGCTATATTTTTATTCACCACATGATATGTGTTTTGCTTGGAGCTGTTGGGGAACATAGCAGAAACTCAAAATTTTCTACGCACCACCAAGATCAATCTATGGAGATACTAGCAATGAGAGAGAGGGGAGTGCATCTTCATACCCTTGAAGATCGCGATGCGGAAGCGTTACAAGAACGCGGTTGGTGGAGTCGTTCATGAAGCGATTCAGATCCCGGCCAAATCCGATCTAAGCACCGAAGAACGGTGCCTCCGCGTTCAACACACGTGCAGCCCGGTGACGTCTCCCATGCCTTGACCCAGCAAGGAGAGAGGGAGAGGTTGAGGAAGACTCCGTCCGGCAGTAGCACAACGGCGTGGTGGTGATGGAGGAGCGTGGCACTCCAGCAGGGCTTCACCAAGCATTGCGAGAGACGAGGAGGGAGAGGGGTAGGGCTGCGCCAAGAGAGATGGGAACTCATGTTCTCGGCAGCCCCAAAACCTCCACTATTTATAGGGGAAGGGGAGAGGGGCCCGGCCCCCTCCAGATCCCATCTAGAGGGGAGGGGCGGCGGCCAGGAGGGGGAGACTTGCCCCCAAAGCAAGGTGGAGGCGCCCCCCTCCCCTAGGGTTTTCAACCCTAGGTGCCTTGGGCCCATGGGGAGGGGCGCACCAGCCCACTAGGGGCTGGTTCCCTCCCATATTCAGCACATTAAGCCCCCCGGGGCAGGTGGCCCCACCCGGTGGACCTCCGGACACCTTTCGGTGGTCCCGGTACAATACCGATAACCCCCGAAACTATTCCGGTGACTGAAACTGGACTTCCCATATATAAATCTTTACCTCCGGACCATTCCGCAACTCCTCGTGACGTCTGGGATCTCATCCGGGACTTCCAACAACATTCGGTAACCACATACAAACTTCCTTTATAACCCTAGCGTCATCGAACCTTAAGAGTGTAGACCCTACGGGTTCGGGAACCATGCAGACATGACCGAGATGTTCTCCGGTCAATAACCAACAGCGGGATCTGGATACCCATGTTGGCTCCCACATGTTCCATGATGATCTCATCGGGTTAACCACGATGTCAAGGATTCAAGCAATCCCGTATACAATTCCCTTTGTCAATCGGTACGTTACTTGCCCGAGATTTGATCGTCGGTATCCCAATACCTCGTTCAATCTCGTTACCGGCAAGTCACTTTACTCGTTCCGTAATGCATGATCCCGTGACTAACTACTTAGTCACATTGAGCTCATTATGATGATGCAATACCGAGTGGGCCCAGACATACCTCTCCGTCATACGGAGTGACAAATCCCAGTCTCGATTCATGCCAACCCAACAGACACTTTTGGAGATACCTGTAATGCACCTTTATAGTCACCCAGTTACGTTGTGATGTTTGGTACACCCAAATCACGCCTACGGTATCCGGGAGTTACACAATCTCATGGTCTAAGAAACTGATACTTGACATTAGAAAAGCTTTAGCAAACGAACTACACGATCTCGTGCTATGCTTAGGATTGGGTCTTGTCCATCACATCATTCTCCTAATGATGTGATCCCGTTATCAATGACATCCAATGTCCATGGTCAGAAAACCATAACCATCTATTGATCAATGAGCTAGTCAACTAGAGGCTCACTAGGGACATGTTGTGGTCTATGTATTCACACATGTATTACAGTTTCCAGTTGAAACAATTTTAGCATGAACAATAGACAATTATCATGAAGAAGGAAATATAATAATAACCATTTTATTATTGCCTCTAGGGAATATTTCCAACAGTCTCCCACTTGCACTAGAGTCAATAATCTAGTTCACATCACTATGTGATTGCAACGAGTCCAACACCCATTGGGTTTCATCATATATTGCTTGTGAGAGAGGTTATTAGTCAACGGGTCTGAATCTTTCAGATCCGTGTGTGCTTTACAAATCTCTATGTCATCTCCTAGATGTAGCTACCACGCGCTATTTGGAGCTTTTCCAAATAACTGTTCTACTATACGAATCCGGTATACTACTCAGAGTCATCCGGATTAGTGTCAAAGTTTGCATCGGCGTAACCCTTTACGATGAACTCTTTTACCACCTCCATAATCGAGAAAATTCCTTAGTCCACTGTTACTAAGGAAATGTTTGACCGCTATCTTGTGATCCATTCCTGGATCATTCTTGTACCCCTTGACTGAATCATGGCAAGGCACACTTCAGGTGCGGTACACAACATAGAATACTGTAGAGCCTACGTCTAAAGCATAGGGGACGACCTTCGTCCTTTCTCTCTATTCTGCCATGGTTAGGTCTTGAGTCTTACTCAATACTCACACCTTATAACGCAGCCAAGAACTCCTTCTTTGCCGATCTATTTTTGAACTACTTCAAAATCTTGTCACAGTGTGTGTTCATTTGAAAGTATTATTAAGCGTTTTTTATCTATCCTTATAGATCTTGATGCTCAATGTTCAAGTAGCTTCATCTAGGTTTTCCGTTGAAAAACACTTTTCAAATAACCCTATATGCTCTCCAGAAATTCTACATCATTTCTGATCAACAATATATCAACAACATATACTCATCAGAAATTCTATAGTGCTCCCACTCACTTCTTTGGAAATTCAAGTTTCTCATAAACTTTGTATAAACCCAAAATCTTTGATCATCTCATCAAAGCGTGTATTCCAACTCCGAGATGCTTACTCCAGTCCTTAGAAGGATTGCTGGAGCTTTGCATACTTGTTAGCATCTTTTAGGATTGACAAAACCTTCTGGTTGTATCACATGCAACCTTTCCTCAAGAAAAACGTCGAGGAAACAATGGTTTTTGACATCCTATCTCCAAGATTTCATAAATCATGCAGTAACTACTAATATAATTTCAACAGACTCTTAGCATCGCTACGAGTGAGAAAATCTCATTATAGTCAACTCCTTGAACTTGTCGGAAAACATCTTAGTGGCAACTCGAGCTTTGTTAATGGTGACACTTACCATCATTGTCTGTCTTCCCTTTTAAAATCCATCTGTACCCAACAGCCTTATGACCATCAAGTAGTTCTTCCAAAGTCTACACTTTATTTTATACATGGATCTTCTCTCGGATTTTATGGCCTCGAGCCATTTGTCAGAATCCGGGCCCACCATCGCTTCTCCATAGCTCGTAGGTTCATTGTTGTCTAACAACATGACCTCCAAGACAGGATTACTGTACCACTCTGAAGCAGTACGCGTCCTTGTCATCCTACGAGGTTCGGTAGTGACTTGATCCGAAGCTTCATGATCACTATCATCAGCTTCCACTTCACTTGGTGTAGGTGCCACAGGAACAACTTCCTGTGCCTTGCTACACACTAGTTGTAGTGACGGTTCAATAACCATATCAAGTCTCCACCATCCTCCCACTCAATTCTTTCGAGAGAAACTTTTTCTCTAGAAAGGACCCATTTCTAGAAACAATTACTTTTGCTTCCGGATCTGAATTAGGAGGTATACCCAACTATTTTGGGTGTCCTATGAAGATGTATTTATCCGCTTTGGGTTCGAGCTTATCAGGATGAAACTTTTCACTATAAGCATCGCAGCCCCAAACTTTCAAGAAACGACAGCTTAGGTTTCTCTAAACCATAGTTCATACGGTGTCATCTCAACGGAATTATGTGGTGCCCTATTAAAGTGAATGTGGTTGTCTCTAATGCCTAACCCATGAACGATAGTGGTAATTCGATAAGAGATGTCATGGTATGCCCCATATCCAATAGGGTGCATCTATGATGTTTGGACACACCATCACACTATGGTGTTCCAGGCGGTGTTAGTTGTGAAACAATTTCCACAATGTCTCAACTGTGTACCAAACTCGTAACTCAGATATTCATCTCTATGATCACATCATAGACATTTTATCCTCTTGTCACGACGATCTTCAACTTCACTCTGAAAATTACTTGAACTCAACCTGGCAATCGGGTCGGGTTTGGCCGGGTCGACCTATACCAGACCCATGCCCGAGTCTGCTATCGGGTCAATCATCATCCCACGACCCTACCCATGGGTCTAGAATGGGACCCATGCCCGAACCCACCGGGTAACCCGACCCAGTCGGGCACCCATCGGGTATTGCAGCACAGGCCATTTTAAACAATTTTTTATGTTTATCAATTTTTCTTGCCCAACATTTTAAGGAAGGTGGGGTCTTTCAACGCAAACTACATGTCATTTTAGTAACAAAGCTTTTATGACATACACCACAACCAGTCACTGGGTAGTTAGCCTCCTTCGATCTTTATAGTGCTGCAGATGCTTTCATTCTTCCTGTCTGGTCGAGGTGGTACTAAACTACATGCACCTGTGACTGTGAGGTAGTGTGGTGCGGCTGGCTATCTGCATGGGCCGATCTCAAAACGAATTTTGGCCTAGGGTGAATGAAAAAAGGAGCAAGGCCCGTGGTCTGGGTTCGTCTTGGACCCCCAGTTAACTGCATGTTGAAGTGTGCCAGTATATACACATGGGCCGCACGTTGTGGGCTGATCAAAGATTTACTCTATTTTACTAGGAAAGCTGGCAGCTAGTTCTGAACTGGATAGCGCAGGCTACTAGATGCTATTTTTAGAGAAAAATGTCTATAAAAAGTGACTTTTTCAAATAACAATCAGCATGTAAGACAAATAAATATGATTATTAATAATAATCGGGTGACCATCGGGTGACCCATGGGCACAAACCTGCGCCCATACCCTATCCACTACTAATCGGGTTACCCATGGGCAAGACCCATGGGTGAAGACGGCGACCCATACCCTACCCATTCGGGTCGGGTGCCCATGGGCGGCCAAACCCATGGGTCGGATTGCCGGGTTGAACTTGAACCATTCAATAATTCAGACTTGTGTTTCATCAAGTAAATATACTCAGTATCTACTCAAATCATCTGTGAAGTAAGAACATAACGATATCCACTACGTGCCTCAGCACTCATTGGACTGCACACATCAAAATGTATTACTTCCAACAAGTTGCTTTCTTCTTCCATTTTACTGAAAACGAGGCTTTCAGTCATCTTGCCCATGTGGTATGATTTGCATGTCTCAAGTGATTCAAAAACAAGTGAGTCCAAACGGTCCATCTGCATGGAGTTTCTTCATGCGTATATACCAATAGACATGGTTCACATGTCTCAATCTTTTCAAAAACGAGTGAGTCCAAAGATCCATCAACATGGAGCTTCTTCATGCGTTTTATACCAATATGACTCAAATGGCAGTGCCACAAGTAGGTAGCACTATATCATTACTATCTTATATCTTTTGGCATGAACATGTGTATCACTACGATCGAGATTCAATAAACCATTCATTTTAGGTGCAAGACCATTGAAGGTATTATTCAAATAAACAAAGTAACCATTATTCTCCTTAAATGAATAACCGTATTGCAATAGACATGATCCAATCATGTCTATGCTCAACGCAAACACCAAATAACAATTATTTAGGTTTAATACCAATCTCGATGGTAGAGGGAGTATGTGATGCTTGATCACATCAAGCTTGGAAACACTTCCAACACATATCGTCATCTCACCTTTAGCTAGTCTCCGTTTATTCCACAACTTTTATTTTGAGTTACTAACACTTAGCAACCGAACCGGTATCTAATACCCTAGTGCTACTAGGAGTACTAGTAAAGTACACATCAATATAATGTATATCCAATATGTTTCTGTCGACCTTGCCAGCCTTCTCATCTACCAAGTATCTAGGGTAGTTCTGCTTCAGTGACTGTTCCCCTCATTACAGAAGCACTTAGTCTCAGGTTTGGGTTCAACCTTGGGTTTCTTCACTAGAGCAGCAACTGATTTGCAATTTCATGAAGTATCCCTTCTTGCCCTTGCCCTTCTTGAAACTAGTGGTTTCACTAACCATCAACAATTGATGCTCCTTCTTGATTTCTACTTTCGCGGTGTCAAACATTGCGAATATTTCAAGGATCATCATATCTATCCCTGATAGGTTATAGTTCATCACGAGGCTCTAGTAGCTTGGTGGAAATGACTTTGGAGAAACATCACTATCTCATATGGAAGATTAACGCCCGTTCGATTCAAGTGATTGAAGTACTCAGACAATCTGAGCACATGCTCAACGATTGAGATCCTCTCCCTTAGTTTGTAGGCTAGAAAAATTCGTCGAAGGTCTCATACCTCTTGACGTGGGCACGAGCTTGAAATCCCAATTTCAGCCCTTGGAACATCTCATATGTTCCACGATGTTTCAAAATCGTCTTCGGCGCCTCAATTCTAAACTGTACGCACTGAACTATCACGTAGTCATCAAAACGTGTGTGTCAGATGTTCGCAACATCCATAGACGACGTTCAAGGTTCAGCACACCGAGCGGTGCATTAAGGACATAAGCCTTCTGTGCAGCAATGAGGACAATCCTCAGTTTACGGACCCAGTCCACATAATTGCTACTACCAACTTTCAACTAAATTTTCTCTAGGAACATATCTAAAACAATAGAACTAAAACGTGAGCTACGACATAATTTGCAAAGACCTTTTGACTATGTTCAGGATAATTAAGTTCATCTAATGAAGTCCCACTCAGATAGACATCCCTCTAGTCATCTAAGTGATACATGATCCGAGTCAACTAGGCCGTGTCCGATCATCACGTGAGACGGACTAGTCATCATCGGTGAACATCTTCATGTTGATCGTATCTACTATATGACTCATGTTCGACCTTTCGGTCTCTTGTGTTCCGAGGCCATGTCTGTACATGCTAGGCTCGTCAAGTCAACCTAAGTGTTTCACGTGTGTAAATCTGTCTTACACCCGTTGTATGCGAACGTTAGAATCTATCACACCCGATCATCACGCGGTGCTTCGAAACAACGAACTTTCGCAACGGTGCACAGTTAGGGGGGACACTTTCTTGAAATTATTATGAGGGATCATCTTATTTACTACCGTTGTTCTAAGCAAATAAGATGCATAAACATGATAAACATCACATGCAATCAAATAGTGACATGATATGGCCAATATCATTTTGATCCTTTTGATCTCCATCTTCGGGGCTCCATGATCATCATCGTCACCGGCATGACACCATGATCTCCATCATCGTGTCTCCATAAAGTTGTCTCGCCAACTTATTACTTCTACTACTATAGCTAACGGTTTAGCAATGAAGTAAAGTAATTACATGGCGTTATTCAGTGACACGCAGGTCATACAATAAATAAAGACAACTCCTATGGCTCCTGCTGATTGTCATACTCATTGACATGCAAGTCGTGATTCCTATTACAAGAATATGATCAATCTCATACATCACATATATTTCATTCATCACATCCTTCTTGGCCATATCACATCACACGGCATATGCTGCAAAAACAAGTTAGACATCCTCTAATTGTTGTTGCAAGTTTTTACCTGGCTGCTATAGGTTTCTAGCAAGAACGTTTCTTACCTACACCAAAACCACAACGTGATGTGCCAATTTCTATTTACCCTTCATAAGGACCCTTTTCATCGAATCCGATCTGACTAAAGTGGGAGAGACTGGCACCCGCTAGCCACCTTATGCAACAAGTGCATGTCAGTCGGTGGAACCTGTCTCACGTAAGTGTACGTGTAAGGTTGGTCTAGGCCGCTTCATCCCACAATACTGTCGAAACAAGACAGGACTAGTAACGGTAAGCATATTGAACAAAATCAACACCCACAACAACTTGTGTTCTACTCGTGCATAGAACCTGCCCAATAGACCTAGCTCATGATGCCACTCTTGGGGAACGTAGCAGAAATTCAAAATTTTCTATGCATCACCAAGATCAATCTATGGAGATACTAGCAACGAGAGAGAGGGGAGTGCATCTTCATACCCTTGAAGATCGCGATGCGGAAGCGTTACAAGAACGCGGTCGGTGGAGTCGTTCATGAAGCGATTCAGATCGCGGCCGAATCCGATCTAAGCACCGAAGAACGGTGCCTCCGTGTTCAACACACGTGCAGCCCGGTGACGTCCCCCATGCCTTGATCCAGCAAGGAGAGAGGAGAGGTTGAGGAAGACTCCATCCAGCAGCAGCACAACGGCGTGGTGGTGATGGAGGAGCATGGCACTCCAGCAGGGCTTCGCCAAGCACTGCGAGAGACGAGGAGGGAGAGGGGTAGAGCTGCGCTAGGAGAGATGGGAACTCATGTTCTCGGCAGCCCCAAAACCTCCACTATTTATAGGGGAAGGGGAGAGGGGGTCGGCCCCCTCCAGATCCCATCTAGAGGGGAGGGGCGGCGGCCAGGAGGGGGAGACTTGCCCCCAAAGCAAGGTGGAGGCGCCCCCCTCCCCTAGGGTTTTCAACCCTAGGCGCCTTGGGCCCTTGGGGAGGGGCGCACCAGCCCACTAGGGGCTGGTTCCCTCCCATATTCAGCCCATTAAGCCCCCCCGGGGGAGGTGGCCCCACCCGGTGGACCTCCGGACACCTTTCGGTGGTCCCGGTACAATACCGATAACCCCCAAAACTATTCCGGTGACTGAAACTGGACTTCCCATATATAAATCTTTACCTCCGGACCATTTAGGAACTCCTCGTGACATCCGGGATCTCATCCGGGACTCCGAACAACATTCGGTAACCACATACAAACTTCCTTTATAACCCTAGCGTCATCGAACCTTAAGTGTGTAGACCCTACGGGTTCGGGAACCATGCAGACATGACCGAGACGTTCTCCGGTCAATAACCAACAGCGGGATCTGGATACCCATGTTGGCTCCCACATGTTCCACGATGATCTCATCAAATGAATCACAACGTCATGGATTCAAGCAATCCCGTATAAAATTCCCTTTGTCAATCGGTACGTTACTTGCCCGAGATTCGATCGTCAGTATCCCAATACCTCATTCAATCTCGTTACCGGCAAGTCACGTTACTCATTCCGTAATGCATGATCCCGTGACTAACTACTTAGTCACATTGAGCTCATTATGATGATGCATTACCGAGTGGGCCCAGAGATACCTCTCCATCATATGGAGTGACAAATCTCAGTCTCGATTCGTGCTAACCCAATAGACACTTTCGGAGATACCTGTAATGCACCTTTATAGTCACCCAGTTACGTTGTGACGTTTGGTACACCCAAAGCACGCCTACGGTATCCGGGAGTTACATAATCTCATGGTCTAGGAAACTGATACTTGACATTAGAAAAGCTTTAGCAAACGAACTACACGATCTTGTGCTATGCTTAGGATTGGGTCTTGTCCATCACATCATTCTCCTAATGATGTGATCCCGTTATCAATGACATCCAATGTCCATGGTTAGAAAACCATAACCATCTATTGATCAACGAGCTAGTCAACTAGAGGCTCACTAGGGACATGTTGTGGTCTATGTATTCACACATGTATTACGGTTTCCAGTTGATACAATTTTAGCATGAACAATAGACAATTATCATGAACAAGGAAATATAATAATAACAATTTTATTATTTCCTCTAGGGCATATTTCCAACAGGAGTGTCATTTTATTTTGTTAGTGTTTGCTTGCTGTTAGTTAGAATAATCTTTTGCACCTTTAGTTTCAATAAAAAAGTCAAGGATAGCCTTTGCCATGCTTATTTTGCTAAGTATACATGTTGCTGTTTGAAAACAGAAAGTTTACCGCTGTTGCAAAAATTCCCTAGAAAAGTCAGAGAATGGTATAACATTGAATCTTTTTGCATATTAAGCTCTGATAAAATTATTACAGTGGGAATTTTAGTTCATAATTTTTGGAGTCAGGGAAGTATTGATACTCTTGCATTCTTTACAGACTGTACTGTTTTGGCAGATTGCTGTTATGTTTGCATTGTTTGCATATGTTTGCTTGTTTAATGATTCTATTTGATGATAGGAGTATTAAATATGCAGAGACATTTATTATGCAATGTTGAATAATAATTTTAGTGATTTGTTACAGTAGAAGATGATATGGTTTTGCATTGGTTTATACTAACCTATCTCACGAGTTCTTGTTGAGTTTGTTGTGAATGAAGCTTTTGATAAAAGGAAACCATGTTATGAGAGGAATTAAAGGGACACAAAAGCTCAAGCTTGGGGATTCCCAAGGCACCCCAAGATAATATTTCAAGAAGTCTCAAGCATGTAAGCTTGGGGATGCCCCGGTAGGCATCCCACCTTTCTTCTTCAACAATCATCGGTTAGTATCGGTTGAGCCTAAGTTTTTGCTTCTTCACATGAGTTGTGCTATCCTTGCAATGTCATTTTATTTTGTTTTGCTTGCTGTTTGAATACAATACCAAGATATTAAATTATTTAATGAGAGAGAGTCTTCACATAGTTGCATAATTATTTAGCTACTCATTGATCTTCACTTTTATCTTTTTGGAGTAGCTTTTCATTTACTCGTGTGCTTCACTTATATCCTACGAGTAAATTGTTGAATGAGTTGATTGTCATAAATCTGAAATTATATATGCCTCATTTTCTTATCCCATGGGGAGTAATGACTTCAAATCTAAGAAGTAGAGGTTGTAAATTTATTGATGGTTAGCAAGCATTGTATTAGTCATTTGAACAATTCATGAAAGAATATTGAAGGAAGGGAGATTTCACATATAAATATATTATCATAGACATCTTTTATAATTGTGAGCACTCATTATGTATGACATGCTAAAGAGTTGATGTTGGACAAGGAAGACAAGGTAGTGGGTTATGTTTTCTCACATCTCAGTTAAAGTATATTGTCATGGATCATTCAAACATGTTGAGCTTGCCTTTCCCCCTCATGCTAGCCAAAAATTCCTAGCACCAAGTAGAGATACTACTTGTGCTTCCAAATATCCTTAAACCCAGTTTTTGCCATGAGAGTCCACCATATCTACCTATGTATTGAGTAAGATTCTTCAAGTAAGTTGTCATCGGTGCAAGCAATAAAAGTTGCTCTCTAAATATGCATGACTTATTAGTGCAGAGAAAATAAGCTTTGTACGAACTTGTTATGGAAGCAATAAAAGCGACGGAGTGCATAATAAAGGTCCATATACAAGGGGCAATATAAAGTGACGTTCTTTCGCATTAAGATTGTGTGTATCCAACCCTAAAAGTGCATGACAACCTCTGCTTCCCTCTGCGAAGGGCCTATCTTTTACTTTATGTCTTTTACTTTATGCAAGAGTCAAGGTGATCTTCACCTTTCCCTTTTTCATTTTATCCTTTGGCAAGCACTTTGTGTTAGGGTGATCCTGATATATATATCCAATTGGATGTACGTTAGCATGAACTATTACTGTTGACATCACCGAAAGGTGAATACGTTTGGAGGCAACATTACAAGCCCCAATCTTTCTTTGTGTCTGATTAAAACTTCATAACCACAAGTATTGCGTGAGTGTTAGCAATTGTAGAAGACTATATGATAGTTGAGTATGTGGAGTTTGCTATTCCTGAAAATAAGATGAATTGTAATTGTTTTGATGACTAAGAATGAAGTTTGCCAGTTTTCAAGAATGTTTATGGTCTATGCTTTAACATGTGAATTGCTTGTTACTAGTTCGTGAAAAGTTTTATGAGATAAACTACTGTTATGACATATAATGATGCTAGTAAAGGTGATTGAAATTATCATTGATCAAACTTGTGCACCTTCTAGCATTCACACTTCATAAATTCTTTCTTTTATCATTTACCTACTCGAGGACGAGTAGGAATTAAGCTTGGGGATGCTGATATGTCTCCAACGTATCTATAATTTATGAAGCATTCATGCTATATTATTATCCGTTTTGAATGATTATGGGTTTTATTATACACTTTTATATTACTTTTGGGACTAACCTATTAACCAGAGGCCCAGCCCATATTGTTGTTTTATTGCCTGTTTCAGTATTTCGAAGAAAAGGAATATCAAACGGAGTCCAAATGGAATGAAACCTTCGGCATCATGATTTTTAGGAAGATTATCATCCTGGAGGCTTGGAGATCAAGTCAGAAGATCCTCGAGGAGCCCAGGAGAAAGGGGGTGCGCCCCCCTACAGGGCGCGCCCCCCTGTCTCGTGGACCCCTCGAGCACCCCCCGACCGACTTCTTTCGCTTATATAAGCCTACGTACCCTAAAACCATTGAAGATAAAGATAGATCGAGAGTTCTGCCGCCGCAAGCCTCTGTAGCCACCAAAAACCTTTCGGGAGCCCGTTCCGGCACCCTGCCGGAGGGGGGAACGCATCACCGGTGGCCATCTTCATCATCCCCATGCTATCCATGACGAGGAGGTAGTAGTTCACCCTCGAGGCTGAGGGTATGTACCAGTAGCTATGTGTTTGATCTCTCTCTCTCTCTCTCTCTCTCTCTCGTATTCTCTCTCGTGTTCCCTCTAAGGCACGATCTTGATGTATCCCGAGCTTTACTATTATAGTTGGATCTTATGATGTTTCTCCCCCTCTACTCTCTTGTGATGAATTGAGTTTCCCCTTTGAAGTTATCTTATCGGATTGAGTCTTTTATGAGAACACTTGATGTATGTCTTGCCGTGCTTATTTGTGGTGACAATGGGATATCACGTGCCTCTTGATGTATGTTTTGGTGACCAACTTGCGGGTTCCGCCCATGAACCTATGCATAGGGGTTGGCACACGTTCTTGACTCTCCGGTAGAAACTTTGGGGTACTCTTTGAAGTACTTTGTGTTGGTTGAATAGATGAATATGAGATTGTGTGATGCATATCGTATAATCATGCCCATAGATACTTGAGGTGATAATGGGGTATCTAGGTGACATTAGGGGTTTGGTTGATTTGTGTCTTAAGGTGTTATTCTAGTACGAACTCTTTAATAGATCGATCCGAAAGAATAACTTTGAGGTGGTTTCGTACCCTACCATAATCTCTTCGTTTGTTCTCCGCTATTAGTTGCTTTGGAGTGACTCTTTGTTGCATGTTGAGGGATTGTTATATGATCTATCTATGTTATTATTGTTGAGAGAACTTGCACTAGTGAAAGTATGAACCCTAGGCCTTGTTTCCTATCATTGCAATACCATTTACGCTCACTTTTATCGCTCACTACCTTGCTGTTTTTATTATTTCAGATTACAAATACCTTTATCTACTATCTATTTTGCACTTGTATCACCATCTCTTCGTTGAACTAGTGCACCTATACAGTTTACCATTGTATTGGGTGTGTTGGGGACACAAGAGACTCTTTGTTATTTGGTTGCAGGGTTGTTTGAGAGAGACCATCTTCATCCTACGCCTCCTACGGATTGATAAACCTTAGGTCCTCCACTTGAGGGAAATTTGCTACTATCCTACAAACCTGTGCACTTGTAGGCCCAACAACGTCTACAAGAAGAAGGTTGTGTAGTAGACATCACCCCCCATGCAGGTGGGCCCCACTCCGGAACCTTCTAGAACCTTCCCGGTACAATACCAAAAAATCTCAAACATTTTCCGGTGGCCAAAATAGGACTTCCCATATATAAATCTTTACCTCCGGAGCATTCCAGAACTCCTCGTGATGTCCGAGATCTCATCTGAGACTCCGAGCAACATTCGGTAACTGCACACTAATTCCCATAACAACTCTAGCATCACCGAACCTTAAGTGTGTAAACCCTACGGGTTCGGGAATCATGCAGACATGACTGAGACAGTTCTCTGGCCAATAACCAACAGCGGGATCTGGATACCCATGTTGGCTCCCCATGTTCCACGATGATCTCATTGGATGAACCACGATGTCAAGGATTCAAGCAATCCCGTATATAATTCCCTTTGTCAATTGGTACGTTACTTGCCTGAGATTCGATCGTCGGTATCCCAATACCTCGTTCAATCTCGTTACCGGCAAGTCACTTTACTCGTTCCGTAATGCATGATCCCGTGACTAACTACTTAATCACATTGAGCTCATTATGATGATGCATTACCGAGTGGGCCCAGAGATACCTCTCCGTCATACGGAGTGACAAATCCCTGTCTCGATTCATGCCAACCCAACAGACACTTTCAGAGATACCTGTAGTGCACATTTATAGCCACCCAGTTACGTTGTGACATTTGGTACACCCAAAGCATTCCTACGATATCCGGGAGTTTCACATCTCATGGTCTAAGGAAATGATACTTGACATTAGAAAAGCTCTTAGCAAGCGAACTATACGATCTTGTGCTATGCTTAGGATTGGGTCTTGTCCATCACATCATTCTCCTAATGAGGTGATCCTGTTATCAATGACATCCTATGTCCATGGTCAGGAAACCATAACCATCTAGTGATCAACGAGCTAGTCAACTAGAGGCTCACTAGAGACATGTTGTGGTCTATGTATTCACATATGTATTATGGTTTCCCGTTAATACAATTATAGCATGAACAATAGACAATTATCGTGAATAAGGAAATATAATAATAACCATTTTATTATTGCCTCTAGGGCATATTTCCAACAAGTATGCAGCAGTTTGTGATGTTTGTCAGAGAGTGAAGGCAGAGCATCAGAAGCCAGCAGGATTGCTACAGCCATTGCCGATACCCGAATGGAAGTGGGATAAGCTAGGCATGGACTTTATCACGGGATTGCCTAGGATTCGTTCAGGCTATGACTCGATATGAGTTGTAGTCGATCGTTTGACGAAAGTAGCTCATTTCATCCCAGTGAAGACCACTTACACCAGTGCTAAGTTGGCAAAGATATATATGACCAGGATCGTATGTCTGCATGGATTTCCGAGGACCATTGTATCAGATAGAGGAACCCAGTTTACCTCAAAGTTCTGGAATCAGTTGCATGAAACTTTGGGTACTAGGCTAGAGTTCAGTACAACCTTTCACCTGCAGACAGATGGACAGACCGAGAGAGTTAATCAGATTCTGGAGGACATGTTGAGAGCTTGTGCGCTAGATTACGGATCTAGTTGGGATGATAATTTGCCATATGCAGAGTTCTCTTACAATAACAGCTATCAAGCCAGTTTGAAGATGGCCCCTTTCGAAGCCTTGTACGGAAGGAGGTGCAGGACACCGTTATTGTGGGACGAAGTAGGAGATCGTTAGTTGTTTGGACCAGATTTGATTAAAGAGTCGGAAGAGAAGGTTAAGCTAATCCACGATAGACTCAAAGTAGCCCAGTCCAGGCAGAAGAGCTATATAGATTCAAAACGCAAGGAGACAATTTACAAAGTCAAAGACAGAGTATATCTTTGTGTGTCCCCACTTCAAGGAGTTAAACGTTTTGGAGTCAAGGGAAAGTTAGCACCATGTTTTGTGGGACCATACAAAGTTTTGGAGCGTATGGGAGAAGTTGCTTACAAATTGGAATTGCCTGAAGGATTGTCAGGAGTTCACGATGTGTTCCATGTTTCCCAGTTGAAGAAGTGCCACACGGAGATGGCTGAAATTCCTCGAAGAGATACAGTGCCACTGGAAGCGATTCAGTTGGATAGCGATTTGACCTGCGAGGAGAAACCAGTCAAGATCATCGAGTTTGCCAGCCGAGTCACCTGCAACAAGGTGATCAAGTTTTGCAAAGTTTAGTGGAGCCACCATACCGAGGATGAAGCAACCTAGAAACAAGAGGAAGATCTACGGAAGGACCACCCACACCTATTTTCTAGCCAACCCGAATCTTGAGGGCGAGATTCATCTTAAGGGGGGTAGGTTTGTAACATCCCAAATTTTCAATCTGGCATGTTATACATTAGATCATCATTGCATATCATATTTTCTTGCATTTTGGTTGATCCTTGAAATTCTACGCAACTCAAGGACCCGCGGAGAGAGTTGGGGATTTCATTATTTTCATATTTGAGTTTTCTCAAATTTTTTTTAAAATGATCGTTTGGTTTTAGTTATTTTTCTCTCCGTATATTTCATTTACAAAATAAAAGAGAGGGAATAAAATGACTTTCCCAAAATAAATGAAATACTAGAGGAAAAATATTAAAATCAAATAAGTATTTTATTTGGATTTTATTGTAATTTTAGTTGAATTAGAAAAATTGCACGTTTTAAAAAATAGCATTTTAGGCCAAGAAAATGTTCATCTTGTTCTCAATATTTTATTTAGACGATGATTTTTTTTGGCATTTTTTGAGTTTTATTTTTATTTTCTAGGATTTGTTTAGTTTCGGCAAAATTAAATTAAAAAAAGTACATGGACAGAACTGGGCCAGCGGCCCAGCCTGCCCACACCGCGCCGCCGCCTCCCGCTCTGGCTCGGGACACGAGTCCCGAGCGACGCCGCCGCCGCCTCCCGAGTTCCGGAGGAGCACGCCTCCCGAGACCGGCCCCTCCCCCAAGTCAGCCGCCACCCCGCCCCTCCTTAAATACCGCCCCACCGCCGCCCCTTGCCCCCACATCGCCCGTCGCCGCAGCCGCACCACCGCCGCCTGCCGCCGCCCCGCGCCGCTGCTGCCGCACCACCGCTGCCTGCCACCGCCCCGCGCCGCTACTACCGCTCCGCCCCACGCCGCCGACGGCCGCCGCCCCGCGACGCCACCCCACGCCGCCGATGCCGCCCCGCCCTGCCGGAATCCCGCCAGAGGCACCCCGTGTTTTTTTCCAGTTTAGGTAAAAACCGTCGGTTTAAAAAAAACCTAGCTTGTTTTTTAGATTAGATCGATTCGGTTTTCCGGTTTAGTTATTTAGCGGATGTTCGTCCGTACGTTCGTTTTAACGAACAAAGTTCACCCGTTAGTCGCAGACAGTGAACGTTCGTTCCTTAGCCTGTTCGTCAGTTTTCTTTTTCCAGGGTTTTCCCGCGATTATTTTCGATCGCGATTTCTGCCCTGATCTTAGTTTTAGTTTATCTTTTCGCTCGTTTATCGGAATCAGGCGATTCAAGTGCCTAGATATTTGTTTCGAAGTCCTCTTTCTGTTTAACCAACTAGAACACGATTTTGGTACTGTAAAATTTGACCTAAGTCCAGATTAGTAATCAGATCTTGTTTCTTTCGCAGTTTGAGTTTCGTTGCTTAGTTTGATTTGATTCTTTTTGCAAACCGGAGTTCTTAAGTTGAACATTCTGGTTAGATCTCTTATTTGAGTTTTACCCGTGCTTCTAGTTGAGTGATTATTGTATGCTTGTTTGTTTGTGGTAGAGTACCTAGAGTGTGAAGCGTGCTACTACGAGTCTATAGGTTTTGTAGATCATCAGCAAGGCAAGTAACACTTTGATCATACCTCTTTACTACAAATTTTATTGCATTAGATCAATCCTCACACATTGCATGATTAGGATCTGATTTAATATGTGGGTTTTGGGAAGTGGATGAGGTAGTACCTATTTACCTATTTATTATCAAACCTTTGGCAGTTACTTCTACGTATTGCTTATATTGCTATGCTATGCTAGTAGACGTGGATTGGGTGAGTGCATCCATGACAGATGCGAGTATTGTTAATTAATGGTTAACTTAAGGTGGCTACTTAAATACACATCTGGGTGGATTGAGGCACCTGGGGAACCCAGTGTTGCCTGTTTTTTTGGAAATCCAGGGGTTACCATGTGATTATCCTATGGACTACCACCCAGGCTCAAAGGGATCATAAGATTATTCATGCTAGAAACTTTCGTGTGCAGCCACAAGCTATTATGGGCTCTAGCATAGTTGAGTATGCTGCATGACCTCTTTTAGTGGTGGGCTAGCAGATGTAGGGGAAAGTAGGTGTAACTGTCCATCCAGAGTAAAGAGTGATTGTTTCTGAAAGACTGTGTCTCGGTCATCTGTTTCTCAAACACCATGTAGTGCGAGAAATCCAACGGAGGAGATCGAGTCTTGTGGGGAAAAGTGCGCAAACCTCTATAGAGTATACAAACTAATCATGGTTAGCCATATCCCCAGTTATGGACATCTTGAGTATCTGGATCTTGGATTATCATGTTGATCTCATCACTCTTAATATAATTTGATTGGGTTTAATGATGATGTTTAATTGGGGCTGAGTTAGAGTAACCTTCTCAATGTTTAACAACCACCATGATAGTTAAATAAAACCTATTCCTTTGTTGTAGGAAAAAATTGGCTTTATGCAAAACTGTAACCGTAGAGCTTTCCACCAGCCATATTGCATGTAGTGATAGCAATTATTCTGTTCATTATTCCACGTGTTACATTGCCAGGATATTCCATGTGCTGACCCGTTTCGGGCTGTAACGTTCATCTTGCAGACTTTTCATACGACGAGTAAGGTGCCATAGATCATGGTCTTTCACTCAGCTATGCCGCTGGAGTTGATGTACTCACTTTATCTTCTAAGCCTTCCGCTGTTATCATTTTTAGATGGACTTAAGCCATATTTATTGTAATTAGATCTCTTTTGAGACGTTCGATGTAATAAGTGTGTGATTGCTACTTTGTTATAAATCCTCGAGTAATGTGCGTGTCAGCATTACCAATCCAGGGATGACACTGATGCACAGAGATCAGACTGTTTGAGGTATGGTCGCTACAGTGCGGACCCTACGGGTTCGAGAACTATGTAGACATGACCGAGACACCTCTTCGGTCAATAACCAATAGCGGAACCTGGATGCTCATATTGGTTCCCACAAATTCTAGAAGATCTTTATAGGTCGAACCTCTATGTCAACATAATTCCCTTTGTCATCGGTATGTTACTTCCCCGAGATTCGATCGTCAGTATCTTCATCCCGCAACCAACTCATTAGTCACATTGCTTGCAAGGCTTCATATGATGTGCATTACCGAGAAGGCCTAGACATACCTCTCCGATACTCGGAGTGACAAATCCTAATCTCGATCTATGCCAACCCAACAAACACCTTCGGAGATACCTGTAGAGCATCTTTATAATCAGTCAGTTATGTTGTGACGTTTGATAGCACACAAGGCATTACTCCGGTATCCGGGAGTTGCATAATCTCATAGTCAAAGGAATATGTATTTGACATGAAGAAAGCAATAGTCATAAAACTTAATGATCAATATGCTATGCTAACGGATGGGTCTTGTCCATCACATCATTCTCCTAATGATGTGATCTCGTTCATCAAATGACAACACATGTCTATGGTTAGGAAACTTAACCATCTTTGATTAATGAGCTAGTCTAGTAGAGGCTTACTAGGGGCACGGTATTTTGTCTATGTATCCATACATGTATCAAGTTTCTGATTAATAAAATTCTAGCATGAATAGTAAACATTTATCATGAAATAAGGAAATATAAAATAACAACTTTATTATTGCCTCTAGGGCACATTTCCTTCAGCTTTGTGACATGGTCTGGTTTTCTTTAACCATTGAATAGGTGTTGATGGATTGTAAGCCTCTACTGTCTGGGGTGATGCTCCAACTAATGTTGTTTCTGCGATTTACAGATCTCATCTCAAGAGGTGAGTGACTAATGCAGTCTTCAAAGCCTTGTATGGTGGAGGCAACTACAAGTGTCCCTTTACTTTATAGCTGGTTCAATGCAATCTTCAATTTCCGATTGGAGGCGTACACTCGGATTAAGAAGAATGATACTATGATTTTTAATGTAATTTTATTTTTACTTGTTATTTTGCATCCAACTATCTATCCAATGTACTCATGTTTGTTCTCCTTGATACTAATCAGATCTAAGATGCCCCCTGAGTGTGTTTATTAAAATTGGTGTTTTGCTCCCATCTAAAAAAGGAATTACCATTTTTTGTAATTTAGAAAAAAAATGAAAGAAAATATTTTTCACAATATAAAAGAAAAAAAAAATCTTTTGAGAAGTTCATGATTTAAAAAATTGTTCATGGATTTTCGAAAATAATCATGAATTTTATAAAACATTCACAAATTAAATAAAATCTTCATTTTCAATATGCTCACAAATTTTAAAAATATTTAAGTATATGGGAAAATGTTCATTTTTGGGGTTTAATTTTTTTGATGAATTCAAACAAAAAATATAAAAAATATAAATAAAGAAAAATCATAAAAGATCAAAGAACAGGAAAAATAGAAAAAGAAAAGAGAACTGGTATAACTGGTAAAGGAAAAAAAAAGGAACAAACAAAAAACTAGGTCAAACCTTCTAGAATGTTCTTAAAACTGGGAAAACATGTCCCATCAAATGGGTCAGCCCATTAACTTAGAGGTATGCATTTTGTATGAATGAGCTACTATTCGATGCAGTAGGCGTGAAACAGGATATTTTCCGACATGACTTGTCTATGCAGATATTTTATTTATTTATAAAATTAGGATGATATATTAAAACACCATTTAATGGAATACAGTAAGTATTTACTCTGTTTTTACTTCATTTTTTCCCTCGAATTTTATTCTTATAGTGTGAGTTTTGTTCTCATATATTAGAAAATTCCACGCTCGTTGTTTTAAGAGTTCCATTAGAGCCATACAACTATTTTATGCCATGACTAGAATTATTTAAGTTTAGTCTGGTCATATAAATACAATTTTAGGATGTTCATATATCTCGAAACAAATGTTCATGACTTTGACACATATCTGCCAGAAGAAATATTCATGTATTTTAGAACACATATTGATCAATTTGCAAAAAATTACGAATTTAAAAAATATTCATGTATCTCAGAAAAAATCTGTATATATTTGCCATAGGAAAAAAAGGAATATGAGAAATTAAAATTTAAAAGTAAATAAAGAAAAGCGTAAGGTGGCACGATAGAAAATTTCAAATGGAAATAGAAAAATATCAAAGGCAAAAAACAATAGAAAGAATATAAGAAAACATATTAAACTTGAATAAATACGTCTTACATGGAAAATTGAAACAATAAATGAAAAGAAAAATTGAGCAAACCATTTTTAGGGGGGATTAAGCAAAACAATCAAACAACAAAAACTCTCACTCAAACATGTTGGCCTGGACCATGCTGGTGGGGGGCTATGTGAAGGTGCCATATCTCCGCAATGAGAATAGAATAAAAGATCCAATCTAGTTGGCGACAGCCTTGCCTGAAAAAACCCGATGGTTGCCGGGCAGAAATGGGTGTACATTTTGAGATGAGAGATGCAACCTCACCCACCTTGGGATTTTTTTTCTTGTGCATTGCCATTTTCTTGTGAAAGGTATAGCTCCTCATCAATTGTTTCCTATGAAAAAGATTGGTAAATTGTTGTGGATATTAGTTGTAACCAGATTATCTTCTACATGATTATATACTAAAAGTTTCCTTCAAAACCTAGAAATATTATTTACGAAAAAAGATCTATTACCTTTTTAGCAGGATTTGAGACAATACTTATTTACAGGGTCATAGGCTCATAGCCACAAGCAAGTAGAAAGGAAAGTCTCTTCCCATCGGTGTTTTAGTAACTTGACATATGCATCTTAAGATTCACCATAGTATGACATCTTAATCATGTATTTTTCTTGTTTCTGCATTTTAATTGCGCCGTCTGTATCAAATGGGCTATAACAGTACAAAAGAATTGTACATTACATTATGGAGATTTATTGGCATATAAATTGTTGGGGTTGCATTCATTTTGATTCTAAATTCTTCTACACTCACAATGTATTTTTTGCTCATGTTGTTTAACTTTAGCCTCTTAGTTATGTCATTTAGTTGTGTGTTCGAGGTGTGCATGATTTGCATTTGAACACTGAGTATCACCGGACAAACTGCCAACACGCAACTGCCTCTAGCTTGGCCTGGAGTAGCAGGTAGGCCGGGGCATGGTTCTCGAAAGTGTAGGAAGCACTACACATACTTTTTATCAACTCAACCACTGGCAAGCACATGAATGAGTTGTTCCTCTCACGTACAAGTGGTAGCAACACATCTTTGTTTATAGCCGTTGCAATCCTGAGGTGTGAAATGACCAATAGGGGTACTAGACACCTAATGGACAATCGACACATGGCGCACTAGTCGAATTTCAAACGCGGCCTATGACTTGCTTGTGGAACAGGTCAAGTTGACTCAACTTTTCACTTGATTTTTCCTTAGAGTCCCAAAGAAAATCGTCTCGGACTCAGAGAGAAAATCTCACAACACACGAAGAGATTTCCAAGTCTTCACTCGAAGATATAGGTTTTGATTGTGCATACATCGAAGATCTAAATCTCAGGCAGAAATTATATAGGCTAGAAGATCCACTTTAGTTGACAGCTGCCAGGCAGAAATGGGTGTATGTTGACGATGAAGGATGCAACCTTACCCGCTTGCGGATTAGTATTATTTTGTTGGAGAGGTATAGCTCCTACATAATTCATTTCCTACAGAAGAAGATTGGCCAATTGCTGAGGATATTGGCCAAGAGGTCAAGTAACCAGAGTATTATTGTAAGTTTCTTTCAATGGTTTTCGCCTGGTTTTCCGTAAATTAACTAGGCAACTCTCTTCTTCTTAATTAATGGATGAGGCAAAACTTTTGCCTCCGTTTCAAAAAAAAAGTTTCTTTCAAAGCTTAGAAATGTCCTTTTATGGAAAATGATCTATTACATTAGTAGCAACATAATTTTGAGATGACACTTTATTTACAGGGTCATAGTCACAAAAAAAAAGCAGAAAGGAAGGTCTCTTCCCGTTAGTGTTTTAGCAAAAAAAATAAAAATTGCGGGGGAGTGTTTTAGCAAATTGATATATGCATCTTAAGATTGACCATAGTACGACATTTTAATCATGTGATTTTCTCGCTCCTGTACTTTAATACGCCATTTGTATCAAATGGGTATAACTGTACAAAAGAATGTAGCAAAAACCTTTTGTACATCGTATTACAGGTATCCGTTGGCATACAAATTGTTGGAGCTGCATTCATTTCCAGAACTTCTTTCAGTTTGATTCTAAATTTCTATGCACTCTCAATGAATTTTTATGCACGCTCAATGAATTTTTGCTCATGTTTGTTTCAGTTTAGCCTCTTATTAATGCCATTTAGCTGTGTGTTGGAGGTGCGCGTGACTTGCATTTGAACACCGAGTAGTATCATCACCCGACAAACCGCCGACGCGCACCTGGCTCCAGGTTGGCCAGGAGCTGGAGCAGCGTAGGAAGCACCGCACACACTTTTTATCATCTCGGCCACTGGCAAGCACATGAATGGGCTGTTCCTCCCAGGTACGAGCGGTACGAACACATCTTTGTTTAGCCGGAGCAAGTAGTGACCCGATGGGATTGAAAAGTCGCGCTTCCCCGAATATCACTTGCCAACAAAGTAGTAACATGCTACTTTGATTACGCAGGAACTTCCCCATGAATTTGCCCCCTTTTGTCAGTATAGAAAAATGAGAGATGCACCTGAAAAGGACAAGGCTGCGTACCCCCATTTGGAAATGTCCTGCACGACCCCAATCTCGTCATCTTGCCGTTTTCGCCCATCCGATGATTGACACTTGTGGCTGCGCCGATTAGACTATTGGGAATACGAGGGAGGATCGATCAGGTGGTCTTTGGTTCTGGCTCATCGCTTTCCGGAGTGAGTGGTGGCTGAGTCAGATGGCCGTGCATCACGCCTGGGCCGTCGTGAGGCACTGCGGCTGGGTGGCATCGCCGTGTGGTGCTCACGTGCATGGTCTGCACCTGCACCGCCGCAAGTTGGATCTGAAACCTGCTTGTTTTGTTATGTACGGGCTGCTATGTTTAGTAGTACTATAAAAGAAAAAAGGTCCGGTGTACCGAACTATACCCGCATGGTTCCGCGGATTGATCCCTTTGCGGAGTAGGATCGAGTATGTTACTAGTAGGGAGTAACAAGCAATGACTACACCACGCAAAAAAAAAAAAAGCAATGACTACACTATTTTTTTTCTTGAAGCATATAGGTGCGATTCCACAGAAATCAAAGTTAGCCAGTAGTTCAAAAAGTCTTGTTTTGGTTTTTTTTCTAGTGTTTCATAACTATGTCAAAACTTCAAAAAAATAATTTTAGTTGCGCGCAAAACATCAATAATGCAATAGTAAAACTGAATTGTGTCATGAATGAAACCTATCTTCTCGCAAAAATAGAACGAAACCTATTCACTCGTAGTTTGAAACAATACACAAGCAAACATGCGAGGTTGGAGGCCCAACATGTATGGGCTCGGCCCATACGCTCAACAAACTAACTAGCCGACTGGATTCCGACCTTTGACCCGAAATATAATATGTTGAAAATATCGGAGTGAAATGCGCTGAGTCCAACAACTCGGAAATTATTTGATTTATGCTGTAAACTCGTTGATTTGATCAAACAAAGAGAAAACCAATTCGAGAGGGAAAAAAATCTGGCGACGTGGCTCTCATGTCAGCATTCCTTTGACTGATCACGAACTATTTTTTTACAAGGATCATTTTACAAATTGGCTGGTTGTTTCTTACAACCCGTGCTAACGGTGTATGGAGGAAATAAACCCTTGTGTTGCCTAGCGCTCCAACCCATGACATTTGGGGTTGCCAAGCATTTTACTGACCACTAGAACATGAACTAATTACTGTTTTACAATGGTTTATTTAGAAACTGGCTGGTTTTTTCTCACAAACAATGGTAATGACGTATGGAGTGAAAGAAACTAAATACCTTGCGCCTCCTGGCACTTGAACCCAGAACCTTTGGGGTTGCCAAGCATCTTACTAACTACTAGAACAAAACTAACTATTTTTTACAGGGATCTTTTTACAATCTGGTTGGTTTTTCTCACAAACAATGTTAACGATATACGGAGGAAAAAAAAACTATAGTTCTTGCACTGACTGGCACTTGAACCCAGGATGTTTGGGGTTTCCTGGTCTATGTAATAAGTTGCAGTCAACTATATATTCACACATCAAGACATCCCATGCAATCTCACTCGGTCTATTTCGATTTTCTTATGTTCACGATCATATCAATTACGTGTTAGCTCGTTTCCCCCTTTCAAATTATTTGTTTTGAAAGCACAATTAACAAAAAATTAAGTCTACGATGCATTGGGCAGGGCTTGAACCCAGGCCCTAAGGCAAGAAGCAAAGCTTGCTGACTGTTAGAATGTAAAGTATTTATATGGTCCTATGGGAAGGTGGAAAGTAGAAATTATGCTTATACTGTCGCCTCTCCCTAGTTAATGAGCATTCGGAACATGCGGTTAGCAAAATCAAAATTCATATAGTTAATGAGTATTTGTGATACTTGTATGCGGTTCCTTCTCTCCTCATTATGCAACTTATCTCAATTTTCAATTCAATAGTAAATGAAATAAATGGATGAAGCGGGTCCATTTCTAAATTGGTTTGGGAGTACTTTGTTCCTACATCTTTCTAAATTGACCATATAATAGTAGTAAAACCTACCGCCACCATTTTTCTCATCACTCCTTGACGACGGTTAAAGAAGGAATATGTGCATTTGTGTGTGCGTTGGCCGGGGGGGGGGGGGGGGGGGGGGGGATAATCAAGATTAGACAAATATTGGGCTATCAAAGTTGGTAAACACTCATTATGAGGGAAAAAACAAGCATCTTTTTCTAATGTATCTTTTTTTGCGAATAATGTATCTTTAAAAGCAAAGGCAACAAAGGAAGGCAAGACAATGGCACAAAAAGGGAAAAATCCATTATATGTCATTTTAATCTCATAAATTGACGATGACCCCAATACATGTTGATAAAACTTGAGAAGCTTCACGATGATATGTATGTGTCATCTAAAAAAAGTATCGACAACTCGAATCTCCAGCACACGATTGAGAAGATTCGCGATGATATTTATGTTATCCTCCATTGTCGCATATGGTAGAGGCACATGCGTAGCAGTTATCTTTTAGACCGGGAGACTTTCCTTCCACGCCATCTTTTTAGCTATGCGCGGTTGAGTGGTGTGCAAAAGTCCAAAGCTTATCTCGAATTCTCAAACCCAGATGGTACAAATTCATTTGTTCGTAAGGTTTACTTTAGTTAGTAGAAAAGCAGTCAATGGTATATTTTAACTAGCCATGCTGATGATATATTTAATTCGAAAATACTCTTACACTGTCCAGTTTTAGTGTTCCCAATACCAAAGGCTTATTTTTTGGAGAATCAGACATGGAAAAAAAGAACTCACTCTTGTGCGTTGGGCCTATATGCATATTAGTCTGCAACAAAACCTTAACGGATGGTTACTTTGCTAAACAAGATCTTGCTTTGCCATGTGGCATGTATAAGATGATCGACACTTGGAATCCACGAGACTTTGGCATGCCCAAAAGGTAACGGCTCCCAAAAAGGCCAAGTTGCACTTGGATGATCAAGCTACGGCGTGCATGTTGCTGCTTGCCTCATAGGGAAGGGTGCATCCTATGCTCGTATGCAAGTATTGTGTGGCAGCATGAGCGCGGCATGAGATGCTCCTACACATTTCCATCTTTTGAAGTCTGCACGACTGCCTACCATAGTTTAGGTGCAGTAGGCCGAGGTAAGAGCCGTTACGTGAAGAAGCCATAGCTCGTCATGCCTTTTCTATAACTCATAATTAAGACATTCATTTCGTACGAGTACCCCTCCGTCCCAAAATAAATGTCTCAGCTAATTTCGGTATAAAGTTATATTAAAGTTGGAACATTTATTTTAAAATGAAGGGAATACTTATTTGTATATTTGTATGCATCAGATGATGGTTTCAACAAGCTACTAGAGCTACCAGTAAAATATCCAATAATTCCATAAATGAAACAAATAGTTCAATCCTGCTACATATGTAGCCAATGGTAGTACAACAACGACAGACCGCCTTACATAAATATGATATATTTAAAAAAGCGGCCAGTAGGGTACATCTGCATAGGGTTCTAGTACAATGGTCCCATGGAATGCATTTGATTGGCAGTGTAATTATTAAATCTATTTCGGTGTCCCGAACGGTCTCATTTTGCTTGGTGCTTACTTTGGACGCTACCTTATAATATGCCAATATTTTAATGTCATTTCGAAGGAAGATTTGCATTGATTTGTTGGTCTGGTTTTTGAAGGTATAGATTGACTAAAAATTCCCCTAAAAAACTCGACTAAAAATTGATTAATCCAATCAAGCAAGTTAATTGAGAAATTCTGTAAATCACTTAGCACCGGTTAATTCTCCATTTGACTTTTATCCAAGCAACAACCTATACCACAGGACCATGCCTGCTGCCTGCACCCTGCCGGCAAGATACAGGCATACAGTACCTGCACTGATGCAAAACCTATTATTCACATAGCGGAGATCAAATCTACATATGATTTTTCTTTCGTCCAACAAGAGTTTTTGGATCAACAGGGGCTCGCTAGCAGAGGTGGCTCAGGACGTGTTCACGTGCATGTCTGATGCTACGGCCGGCATTGCCTCGTACGCACCTGGTGCTTTCTTCTCGGTTCTTGCAAAAACTCGAAAACTTTTACTCCAAAAAAAGGCGAAGCTAGTACTTCTCCTACGACTACGACTAAACTTCTTGTCCTCGATCTTACCTAGGCCAGTAGGAATTCTATATAGCAAAAGAGTGATCCTCACCATTTCTAATTATGCTAACAAACGCGCAACCTCCTCCCGAGTCGCCCCCGTGTGGCGGCTGGGAGGCTCCCGGATCCCATCGCCCAGCCTCCCCTTCCCCTCCTCCTCCTCCCTCGCCGCCGCCCGGCGCGGCAGGGCGAAGCCTTGCCGTCGCCGGCGGTGGCGGCGACTCGGGGGGCTCCCGCTCATGAGGGGCTGGCGCGGGCCGGTGCCCCCGGGCCGGAGCGTGGCGTGTGGCCGGGCGTCACGGCGGGGGGTGGCGGCACTTCGGCAATCCCATACCTCCACGACAGGCGGCTTCAAGGTCTGGGGCGTCGCGGTCGTCGGCGACGATGGCGGCGCGATCGGATCTAGTCCCAGGCGTGGGCTTGGTCTCCGGGTCGCGGTCGGCGCGGTGGTGGGTGTGACACGTCGGCAGCTGGGCGGATCTGCGGATTCCATCCTTGTTTGGTCCTTGACAGCGCGGGCAACTCCCGGGAAAACCCTAGATCTTCTTGGGATCGAGCGATGGCGGTTCTTTTGCGTCGTAGTCCCTCTTCAGGGTATCATTTTGGAGTTTGCTCCGACTGAAGGGACCAGCGACACCGACAGCGCACACCCGGTGGCGCAAGTGCCGATGAAAATCGTGCCGACTACGGTCATGGCGGAAGATGGCGACGTCTTTGATGTCGTTTCCTTGTCGAGGCATCGTCGTTGCAGTTTGCGTCATCAAGCTCGGGATGCTCCGGGGGCAACCCTAGATCTGGGTCTCCCGGATCGGACGGTGATGGTGTTCTCTGTATCACTTTCCCTACTGGGGCATCGTTTTGGAGCAAGTGATGGCTGGAGGTGACAAAAGGAGGAGCGGTGTTACATCTACCGCAAGGCTGACAGCGGATCACAGCGGCATGGCACTACGGAGTTTTGGCGATGGGCGCGTGTGGATGGACATGCGCAGGATGGTGGTGTTGTTTGACGCCATGGTGGCGTCGACGGCAGGCCTGGCAAGGTTGGTGCGTCAGGACCTGCTCTGGAGATGTATCAGTGGTTGGTGGTGGTGGCAGCCTCTGAGAGTGCGCCAGACCGGTGTGGGACCCAATCCCGGCATTGTGGCTTGGTTGGGGCATCCGACTTTAGATGTTAGGATTTGGTGCGATGTCTGTTTGGTATTAGGCTCAGACATTTGGCAACCCTTCATCAAGGGGATAGGAGTAGCGACAGATGTGTTGCTAAGATGGTGGCTTCAGGCATACTGATGTATTACTTTGTAATCTATGTGAATAATTAATAATATGGCTGCATGCATCGTCCAGATACAGAGGCCGGGCGTATATCCTTCTTTTCAAAATAATAATAATTATGCTAACATACATGCTTTCACATCCCATAGTTAGACTTGTGCAAGAACCTGAGCCTCCTCAAAGCTCAGACCTTTTTGGCCGCCCGATCTAGCTCTTGATGCGATTCAAACCGTCTAATCCGGTCTCCGTTGATTCCTGTCCATTAGATAAAAATCGTAGATGGAGCAAGGAATACTGTTTTTCTTCCACTCGGCAATTGGTCCCTTATCATTGATTACCGGGCCTTCGAGTCTATGGGCCACGGTTGTCATCCACTCTGACTGGGAGGCTGCACCCGAATTTCCGTGATGAAAACTGGATGGCCTTGCTTGTGGTTTCCACTACCCGTCGAGGGCATTTGCAGGACTCCGCGTGCTGGCCCCTGCGTGGCGGGTGGCTCGGGTGAGGAGGGCGGCGATAGGACCGTGACCGCCTCGTCATTATAGTTGTTGTGACGATTAGATTTATTAGTTTGATCCACTAACATCCATCCAATCTACATACGAGAATTGTCTATCATGTAACATGCATTAATGCATTCTAAGTAGGTTTAAATCACATTGCATTTAACTGTGACATGCACAACTTTTCATTTTTAAGATTTGTTTTTTCTTATGGATTTTTTTCACTTGCGCAAGAACACCCTTGGTGGCCATGTCATTGATAAAAAAATAGCAAATAACATATATATTGATGGCGTGCCACATGTATGGGCCCATGCCACCAGTAATATTCATCACCAATGACATGTCATGTTGGTGTCATGCAAGCAATTTGAATTTTAGGTATAAAAAGCTGCACAACAGCGTTTTCCTAGTCATATGACAACATAGGTCAGTTTAAATACAGTAGTAAAATCATATAACGCTTCAGTTTGACATTACTAAATAGAGGCAAATGACAACATTTGAGTTCAACAAAGTAGTAACTAGCTTAGAATGACTAGAAGTAGGCATATATATAAGACATGTTCAAAGAAAGTTCAACGAAATACCAGCATATTATGAGTTGATATCATGCCTACTAACTAGATTCTACGGCAGTTGGAATCACGGTCGTAGTTAGGAGTATTGGAACCAGAGGTGCCAGCAGGCCTGCAGTACACAATGATCTCCCCACAATCATACTCAAGGTAGAATGTTGCCCTCTCTCCAACTTTCATCCCGTAGGTATGTGCAAGGTCTCTTCAACCAGGGAAGCAGAAATAGGTTTTGTGTGACACAAGTGAAGTTCTAGGTTGTCTGCATTTTCATGAGGGTGCACTAGAATCTGATGGTTGCATCAAACCGAACGTCGAACCACTCTAGGAAGTCACGCCTTGCCCCGAAAGGGATGACCTAAGAAAAATTGAAATAAAGCAATAATTAGATAATTTTGGAACAACCATGAAGCTCGCGGTCACAACATGTTTAACTAGAACATACTGCTATAGTTACGAAGTCATCTGGAAGATGCACGAAGGACTTCTTGTCCTGCTGGCATCTGACGGCACCACAGGTGGCACATGATCCATGTTGTCAGAATAAACATATATCATGATCAGAACACACACACACACACACACACACACACACACACACACACACACACATGCTGGAGATATGGCCTAGAGACAATCATGTATGATGATATTTCCTATGTGTTTACAAATCAATATAGTCCTTGGACATTATCAATGATGTGTCATGAAGTAGGTGACTTGTGTTGCGATACTATGCATTGTATGATGACTGTCCAAAATAGTCCCTAGTGGAAAAGGTTGTCTGGACTCTCAATTGATAGCATATGACATGGTGGATGGCTAAGTCTCACTGGCCATGTAGCTTTGGATGCAAGCCGGATAATATGGACCCAGAAAGATCTAGTCGGATTCGACGTAGTTGGATCCGAGTCCAGATAATGTCCGAGACATACAAACCCAACTATGAGACGCATCAATAGGCCATATGTGAGTCTCTAGTATAATATACGTTCTAAGTCCTAAGACCTAAGCTAACGCATGGACTCGAGATGGTGAAAGACCTACTTTGTCCGACCAAACCCTACTCCGTAACTGGGTAGTTATAAAGGTTGGTTTCGAGCTTGTACATGCCCATGCTGCAAGACATGGACGAGCAAGATGAGATTTGCCCCTCTGATCAGGAGGGATATACTCTAGCCCCCTCATGTGATCCAACCTGGATAAGCATGGCCACACAACAAGGATTATGAAATAATCCGGTTTGAGGTCGGCATCGCTGGAACGAGAAAGAGGCCGGACTGCAGCAAGGATGAACGATTTGCCTTGAGCCCGACAACATATATCGTTAGGCAAAAGGAATGTAAGTGTGACATGTACAGGTTCGCCAAACCGGCTTCATACACTTGGAGTCGGCATGTTTTGCTAAAAGTTGATACCGACTAATCGAGCCAGATGTGATCCGACCTTGGGCTTTAGGATCCATATGGAGGCCATGTGTTGAGCCCGCGATGGATGCCTATATGTAGTGGAGGACTGGAGGTGTAGCATATGGTTTCAGTTGATCGCTTTGGCATTTTTCGTTAGGGCTTTGCATGTGTTGCAACTAGCCACCTCCATTCGCTGCCGCTTGTGCGATCGGACCTAGTAGTCCACCGCATGGCGTTCCTCCTGCATGCGTGGATATTGTTAGAGGTGGTGCATTTGGGCCGCTTTGACAAACATGTTTATGGGATCCGATCGGCTACATGGGAGATCAACGAGGAGAAGACGATCCCCTAGGACGCGCCGCCCCAACTCTACTTCTGCTGCACGACACCGCGCGTCTACTGGTAATGATCCGTGATCCACTTTCCTTGGCATGTTCTTGGTTATTCTGCACGTAGGAAAAATTTATACTGCAGCCCATGCACCTAGCATAGCCAAACATTGGCAACATGGCCTCTTCTATAGGATTTGGACTCATATTGTACGCATATGTGATATGTAGGATAGTAGATGAGATTTGTTGTCGTTTATGAAGATCGGCTATGTGCATGGTTGATGAGATTAATTGCACATGGGGATCATTGAGGCTATCTTTTCTGACGGTCAAGATCGATGAGGTCGTTGTCGGTGTCAAATCCGGCGGATCTCGGATAGGGGGTCCCGAACTGTGCGTCTAAGGCTAATGGTAACAGGAGGCGGGGGACATGATGTTACCCAGGTTCGGGCCCTCTCGACGGAGGTAATACCCTACTTCCTGCTTGATTGATCTTGATGATATGAGTATTACAAGAGTTGATCTACCACGAGATCATAGAGGCTAAACCCTAGAAGCTAGCCTATGATCTGATTGTTATCCTACGGACTAAACCCTCTGGTTTATATAGACACCGGAGGGGGCTAGGGTTACACAGAGTTGGTTACAGAGAAGGAGATCTATACATCCGAATTGCCAAGCTTGCCTTCCATGCCAAGGAGAGTCCCATCCGGACACGGGACGAAGTCTTCAATCTTGTATCTTCATAGTCCAACAGTCCGGCCAAAGCATATAGTCTGGCTATCCAAATACCCCCTAATCCAGGACTCCCTCAGTAGCCCCTGAACCAGGCTTCAATGACGATGAGTCCGGCGCACAGATTGTCTTCGGCATTGCAAGGCGGGTTCTTTCTCCGAATACTCCATAGAAGATTTTGAACATGAGAGTCGTGTCCGGCTCTGCAAAACAAATTTCACATACCATCGTAGAGAGAACAATATTCCACAAATCTAATATGCTGACAACTTTTCATGGCGTGACATCACGCCATGGCCCAGTCATAATTCGAACTGTTCTTCACAACCATCCACCGCGCATACTGCGAGGCGGTTTCCTTGGCACGTCTTGTCGAAGCAGAGATCGTGTCCCCTTATTGCGGGATTCTCATCAATACGGGCATGGGTAACCCAACCACGCCATCAATCGTGGCGCTTGGAAAATAAGCGATTTTAATAGGCAAGTGGGGAGGCGCATAGTTTCTACCGCCTCTATAAAGAGATAAGGATCCCTCTGCTTAACCCACGCCCACTTCTCCCTCTGCTCATCCATTTTCGCACACTCGAGCTCTAGCGCCCAAGCCCTCACTTTCTCCGCAAAGTCAAGCATGTTCAGAGCATGAGGCAAGTGGATGGCCTCCTCCGTTACGGAGGAGGACATTACGAAGCTTCGGGAGGCTGGATACTTGGCCGCAAACATCGCACACAGGCTTCCGGCGGAGGGGCAGATCATCCCCACTCCAAAATCCCGGGAAAGAGTAGTTTTCCTCTCTCATTTCGTTCGTGGACTGGGATTTCCACTTCACCTATTTGTCCGCGGGCTCATGTTTTACTATGGGTTAGATTTTCATGATTTGACCCCAAATTTCATCCTCAACATCTCAGCGTTCATCGTCGTGCGTGAGGCCTTCCTCCGCATCAAGCCCCACTTTGGCCTGTGGCTAAAGATCTTCAACGTGAAGCCGAAGATAGTGGGCAGCCAGCAAGCAGAGTGCGGAGGCGCCATGGTGGGCAAGATGCCCAATGTTACCTGGCTCGAAGGCTCCTACGCGGAGACCGTGAAGGGCTGGCAATCGGGGTGGTTCTACATCACCAAGTCGCGCGACGCCAACTGGGCGGCGGCCCCCGAATTTCAATCTGGCATCCCCATGCGGCTCACCTCCTGGGAAAAGAAGGGCTTGGCCTGGGGTGTATCTTCAGAGCTGACCGGACTCCAGAACTGCATCAAGAATATGATAGACAAGAAGATCAAGCTTGTCAACATGGTCCAGGTCATGCTCTTCCGCCGGATCCTCCTGTGTCAAGGCCAGGCGTTCAATATGTGGGAGTTCGATTCGGCCGAACACCAGACGCTGCGAGAGCTCTTCAACACGATGCACAAGGACGTCTGGAAGGTGCTATTCAAAGCCGCCGAAGTCCCCCCTCCCACTACCAAGGACCGCGGACTCAGTGCAAAGCGCCCCGCCAATCCGGTAAGCTCTCTATATATCACAAGATGCACCTTTCCCAACATATTTGTGGGAGGATCTTAAACCACCACGCTGATTAATCAGGACTACGTGGCGACGGCGGAGCGGATCGACTGTCCGGCTCTGCTACCTAAAGATCCAGCAACCGCGCTCCTGACGGAGATGCTGGTTCCGGCACCTTACAAGGTGCTGGAGAAGAAGGCCCAGAAGAAGAAGGCCATGGGGACCAGGAAAGGTCTCTGGCGCAAGGCTACATCGGACGCTTCGTCCGAAGACGCTGAGGCGCACTCCTCCAACGAAGACGAGGAGGAGGACGAGGAAGTTCCTCCCCCAACCAGGGAGGAGAAGAAAAGGAAGGCCGCCCCATCTGGGGAGGCCGAAGGGTCCCAGAAGGGAAGGACCCTCCCTCCGGACCAATCCATAACAACCGCCTATAGCAACGAGGAGTGGTTGCCCAGGAAGAAGCCTCGAGCGAAGTCGTAAGTATCCGGACACTAATGCTTCTGGTATTTTTTGCTTTATTGCTTCTTATTATGTGAAATGTGGTAATGCAGTCCGTCCAAAGCCCGTATCGACGTATCCTCCTCGGATGGGTCTTTGGGTCCGTCGGAGATGAATAGCGATTCGCTCCCAACGGCTACCTCCCCCCGGCCTGCGGATGACACCGAGGTGTTGTCCCAGAGGATACCAGAGCAGGGGGAGACGGTCCTGGAGACGGCCCGAGGCGAAATCCCAGACGCTGGGCTTATGGGGGGGGGGGAACCCCATGAATCTTGACGATGGGGGCCGCAGCAAGTCCGGCCCCCAGCAGAATGCTGCGCCGGAACCTCCCATGGTTCCATATTCAGGTAGGCAACCCCTCGCTACGGAGGGTGAGCCTCCTGTTGCGATGAACTCTGTCCAACCAGAGGCATCAGACAATTTACTAGAAGCGCTTCGCGGCGCCTCCATTGACGAAGAGCACCACACCATTATGGGTGCAGTGATTGAGAAGGTTTGGTCCGCCAAAAGCATACTGACCGAAGCCTGCACCAGCGTCCTAACGGGCTTTGAGGTAAGTAACCAATTCATCATAGCATAGGCAGTAGCCCCTGATGCTCTATTTGGTGTTTGGAAAGAAAAGTCGAACAGAGGATCAAAAATTTTCACAGGAGTCTAATAAGAATGTGTCTATGTGAATAAGAAGGCATCGCTGCTGGCCGCTGTCGCCCGCACTGCGGAGGTCTCCAGACTGAAGCAGGACCTGGGGCGGGCCGAAGAAGAGCTCGGCCTCGTGAAGAGGTAGCTCGAGGAGAACAAAGGTAAGTGATACCCCGTTCGTGTGCTATACAAAGGAAAATCTTTGGTGCTAATAAAAGCATCATGAATTTTAATAGGGGCCATGACCAAAGTGGCGGCCCTTAAGAAAGCATTGTCCGAGGCCGAAGACAAGGCGTCCGAGGAGCGCACCGAGCGTGAGAAGCATGAGGCTCGGGTAAATGAGGTCCAACAAGAGCTCCAGGACTTCGTCAAAAAATATGAGTCCTTGGAGCGTAACTCCAAGACGCAAGAGTCCGAGCTTGCGAAGGCCCTCCAGAGCGTGCAAGACGCCAATGCCTAAGCCCAAAAGGCCCTCCAAGAGATCCAGGCGGCCAAGAAGATAGCGGCTGGTAAGGCATTCATTATGCAAAGCAAGCATGTGAGGGAGGCTTTCCTATTACTTACCCGAATTTGGAGCTCACTAGAAGCATTCGCAGATCTGCCGTGCAGCGCATATGATGCCGCAGAGTTCTACCGGGCTGAAGAAGGGAGCTTGATGGAGAAGTTGTTCTGGTCCCAATATATTGGGGCCGAACAGCCGATGCTCTTGAGTGACCAGCTGAAGCAACTGGTCGAACTGCACAAGGCGGCCAAAATGGCCATGAAGGACCTCATAGTCCGGATGTGGCCTGCTGAGCCCCTGCCCACCAGCTACTTTGGCTTGGTGAAGCGGCTTGTGCATGCCTGCCCAAGGCTTGAAGCCATAAAGCGGCCAGTCTGCATTGAAGGTGCGCGCCGTGCCTTCGCCCGCGCGAAAGTGCACTAGGCAAAGATGGATGCCGAGAAGCTGGTGACGGATGGGCCACCGAAGGGCAAGGTGCACCGCTATCCCGAGAAGTACTATGATGGTGTTATGAAAGGCGCTCGCCTTGTGGCAGAGGAATGTGCCAAGGATGTAATATTTGACTGAATGTACTCATGTCATCCTGTAATATGAAAACGAGTTCATGTGCGCTATATAACACTTGTTAATTTAAAATATTACCTTCTGTGCGGCCGTTTATAAAAATCTTGAGAGTTGGCCAGTCGTCGGCTTCTGCCCCCATGTAACTAGTACTGGGGTGTTCGGGATAAATCTAAACACTCTTTATCCAAATTTTTGATCCAATAAGGAGGTGTTTAGTGCAACGAACAAGGCAATCAGACTATACGACTTTATCACTCTCACTTATCCATAGAAGTCTACAATTTTAAATTTTGGTGAAGCCCCTGGTGTTCAGAAGGCCGAACTTGGGGCGCTATGCATGCCTAAATCGGACAAGGCCGATTCCTCTCCCGAAGCAGAAAAAATCTTTAAGGATTTGAGACCTCTCGAACAGCGACCAACTCTCGCCGCATCATGACAGTCAGTTTTTGGCTTTCTCTACTAAGGTGCTCGTCTAGAAGAACCGGGACACAATCGCAGTAGTTCTCCTAGCGCTACCTTAGCCGATATAGCGGAACGTAAGGTACCAAAGCATAGGAGCCGGGCAAACCAAACTATTGACCCAAGACATGATTCGGAGCTGATGCATATAATGCTATAAGTTCGGGATGCTGCACTGTCGAAAGTGTTCGGACTTTTCTTGCCGTGTTATGGGGTACACTGAAGCCCTTGGCGAATTGAACATACCAAAGTGTACGGGTACAATTTATAGTATATAAGCACTCAAGGAAAATAGATAAAGAAGGTATAATAACAAGATGACGCTATATGTTTTTCCATTGTTATTTAGATAATACGTTGAAGCGTATGTATACAAGTAATGTGATAAGCAAGAATAGGACTATTTGACATGTCCTAACCGAGGACAGGCTGCGTTAGGGTATGTAAAACAGGTATAGTGATCGTTATCAGAGACCACCTGGGTATTCCCTTGTACGTTAAAGCCTCTTGCCTCCTTGGTTGTTCCTTCCTGTGCTGAGTCTGATAATCAGGCTATCTGAGAAGGCTTCCCGAAAGTAGGGTCCTGAAAGGAAAGAAAATGATGAAGGTAGACAGGTTCCCTGGTGGTTGAGCCACACCGTGGACCGTATCGTAGCCGTGCCTCCGCCTATGCCCATGGTATTTTAAGTGCGTAATTATGTACGCACGGCATGAGTTTCGCCGCTTGACTAGGTCTAGGACGGAGGCCGAATTGCTAGTCTAGCTCTGGGCGTGCTGGATGATCCTGTTGCGGGGTACTCCGGACTCGCTTGACGGTGTCCGGGTTCTTCAGCGCCGAATTGGCTATTTGCCTGAAAAGGTTGTTTTGCACTTCTGCCGCGAGGGCTACAGTGTGCTCCTCCGTACGGAGCGAGCGCTCTATGTTTCCATTAACTATTATAACCCCACGAGGTCCTGGCATTTTGAGCTTGAGGTATGCATAATGCGGCACCGCATGAATCTAGCGAATGCGGTTCGTCCAAGTAGTGCATGGTACCCACTGCGGAAAGAGACAATGTCAAAGATTAACTCTTCGCTTCGGAAGTTGTCCGGAGATCCGAAGACCACTTCCAGTGTGATTGAGCCTGTACAACAGGCCTCTACACCTGGTATTACACCTTTAAAGGTGGTTTTGGTGGGTTTGATCCTTGAGGGATCGATAGCCATTTTGCGCACTATATCCTGATAAAGGAGGTTCAGGCTGCTACCACCGTCCATAAGGACTCGTGTGAGGTGAAATCCGTCAATGATTGGGTCAAGGACCAATGCGGCAGAGCCGCCATGACGTATACTGGTAGGATGGTACCTGCGATCGAAAGTGATCGGGCAAGAAGACCATGGGTTGAACTTTGGGGTGACTAGCTCCATCGCATAGATGTCCCGTAGTGCACGCTTCCATTCCCGCTTGGGGATATGGGTTGTGTATATCATATTCACCGTTTTTACCTGGGGAGGGAGTTTCTTCTGTCCTCCTATGTTCAGCGGTCGGGGCTCCTCGTCGTCATTGCTATGCAGCCCCTTTTTCTTGTGTTCGACATTCAACTTGCCGGCCTGTTTAAACACCCAACATTCCCTGTTGGTGTGGTTGGCTGGTTTACCGGGGGTGCCGTGTATTTGACATGAGCGATCGAGTATGCGGTCTAGACTGTACGAGCCTGGGTTGTTTCTTTTGAATGGCTTTTTCCGCTGTCCGGATTTAGAGCCTCTGAATCCGGCGTTGACTGTCTTGTCTTCAGTGTTGTCGCCAATGTTTTGACGCTTGTTTCCATTGCATCGTGGCTTGCCGTTGCTATCTCTGGCGTCTGAATCGCCGTAGTTTTTTGGTGTGATGTTGCTACAAGCCAGCCAGCTATCCTCGCCCGTGCAAAAGCGGGTCATGAGTGTCGTGAGGGCTGTCATGGATTTTGGCTTCTCTTGGCCGAGGTGTCGAGCAAGCCACTCATCGCGGATGTTATGCTTAAAGGCCGCTATGGCTTCGGCATCCGGACAGTCGATGATTTGGTTCTTTTTAGTTAGAAACCGAGTCCAGAATTTCCTGGCTGACTCTCCGGGCTGTTGGGTAATGTGACTTAGGTCATCAATGTCCTGTGGTCGCATGTAAGTGCCCTTGAAGTTGTCGAGGAATGCGTCCTCCAGGTTCTCCCAACTGCCAATGGAGTTCGCCGGTAGGCTATTCAGCTAATGTCGAGCCGGTCCTTTGAGCTTAAGGGGGAGGTACTTGATGGCATGTAGATCGTCGCCGCGGGCCATGTGAATGTGGAGAAGGAAATCTTCAATCCATACCGCGGGGTCTATTGTGCCATCATATGATTTGATGTTTACGGGTTTAAACCTTCTGGGAATTCATGATCCATTACTTCATCAGTGAAGCATAGGGGGTATGCGGCGCCTCTATGCCGGGCTACATCTCGATGTAGTTCAAATGAGTCTGGTCTGTTGTATTCGGCCCGGCCGGACTTGTTTTTAGCGTATCCGGCGTGACGGTCATCATCACGTGTTGTGGCGCGCCCCCGCGATCCGTAGATCGATCTTGACTGTCCTGCTTTGTTTTCCAACACGTCTTGCAGGTCCTGCGTGTTGCCCCGGGCCTTAGTATTTGTATTTGATTGGCGGCGGGGTGAGGGCGGTTGTTCGGTCTGATATGCCACTTTGTCTCATCCATGAGGTGGTCGGTCTGCCCCGTCCCGCGCTGGTAGTGTAGGCTCTAGCGCCTCCTCTTCAAGTTGGGGTAGCAACCTGCACTTCGGGTAACTTTTGGTTGGGCGCTCGAGTCCGTATTCCTCAGCTGCCAGGACCTCAATCCATCTATCTGTTAGCAGATCTTGATCAGCTTGGAGCTGCTACTGCTTTTTCTTCAGGCTTTTTGCAGTGGCTATAAGCCGGCGCTTGAAGCGCTCCTGCTCGACGAGATCCTCAGGCACAACAAATTCGTTGTCGCCGAGGCTCACCTCATCTTCGGATAGAGGCATATAATTGTCGTCCTCCAAGTCTCCGTCCATTTCCTGTTCATCTGGGCTAGCTTGCCCATCATCATGCTCGGCCTGCTCGAAGTCAGGCTGAGCGAGGTTGTTTTCGTCTTCGGCACCATCTGGATTGCTATCATCTCCTGTGTTGGTGCTGCTATTTCTGACATGGCGGGGCTTAGAGCGGCGTCGATGATGCTGGTGCTCCTCTGTTGCCTCATCGCCATTGTTTTCTTTGGGGGTGTCCACCATATATATATATCATATGACGAGGTGGCTGTCCAGCGCCCTATAGGCGGTGGTTCCTGTTCTTATCCTGCATCGTCGTCCATACCGTCGATGTCTTCGGAGTTGAAGTCAAGCACGTCAGTTAAGTCATCGACAGTGGCTATTAAGTGGGTGGTGGGTGGGGGACGAGTTTCCTCATCGTCCGCTTCCCACTCGAGCCGGACATAGTTCGGCCAAGAGTCTCCTGACAAGTAGAGAGACTTTAATGAATTTAGCAATCACCCAAGGGCGAGTGCTGAAAGATGTCCGTAGAGGTGAACTCCATGACTGGTGCCCAATCAGATTCGATAGGCATGGGCGTATGCGGTTCGGATCCTGTAGTCGGAGACGAGTCCGAGGGTCCGATGATACCGGCCTCGTAGGAGGTGGGATCGGTGTTCAACTCCAAGGCCGATGAGTGAGCAGCCTTCATGGCGGGGTCCATCCACCCGTCCTCGGATGGCACAATCTGCTCCGGATTGAGACCCGGAGCAGCCGCATGCATGATCCCCCGGATACTGTCCGATGGCAGATCTAAGTCATGCTCGTCGAGACTGTCCGGCGCACCTGACACGGGGTCGAATCCTTCGAAGATCAAGTCTCCACGGATGTCGGCAGTGTAGTTCAAGCCTCCAAACCTGACCTGATGGCCAGGGGCATAGCTGTTGATCTGCTCCAGAAGGCCAAGCGAGTTGGCCCGCAGTACGAAGCCACCGAATACGAAGATCTGTCCGGGGAGGAAAACCTCCCCTTGGATCGCGTCGTTGAAGATTATTGAAGGATCCATCTAGCCTTATCGCGACAGCACAGTGGAACTCTCAATGAAAGCACCAATGTCGGTGTCAAAACCGGCAGATCTCGGGTAGGGGCTCCCAAACTGTGCGTCTAAGGCTAATGGTAATAGGAGGCAGGGGACACGATGTTTACCCAGGTTCGGGCCCTCTCGAGGGAGGTAATACCCTACTTCCTGCTTGATTGATCTTGATGATATGAGTATTACAAGAGTTGATCTACCACGAGATCGTAGAGGCTAAACCCTAGAAGCTAGCATATGATCTGATTGTTGTCCTACGGACTAAACCCTCCGGTTTATATAGACACCGGAGGGGGCTAGGGTTACACAGAGTCGGTTACAGAGAAGGAGATCTATACATACGAATTGCCAAGCTTGCCTTCCATGTCAAGGAGAGTCCTATCCGGACACGGGACGAAGTCTTCAATCTTGTATCTTCATAGTCCAACAGTCCGGCCAAAGCATATAGTCCGGCTGTCCGAATACCCCCTAATCCAGTACTCCCTCAGTCGTGACACAACCTACCCCTACCGGTCAGTTTCGTCTATCAAGGTAGACCGTGAAATGTAAATCCGATTCGGATTCATGATGACCGATAAGATGTGCCTCATAAAAAATTAGTGTGATCGGACTACAGATCCGATCCATGCGGGACCGCCATTGCTACCAGTCGTAGTGTCTTAGATTTCATATGTGTTCACTCAAACTGGTAGAATGTGATCCTATGCATAACTTTGTTTTACGGATTTGATGTGAGTAGCATGGCTCATGTGTATGTGATGCTTGTGTGTAAATTATGCATGACATGCGTGTCATCGTTTGTCGGCCGACATGAGCTAAAGTGTTGTCATTATAATGCATAACGACCTACATGTCGACTTGTGATTCTCTATAGATTCATTACTAGTTGTAGTATTAGGAGAACATAGATGAAGTTCCGTGCTCGGCGTGATGAACAAGATAGAGAGCCGATCTGGTCATCTGAGTCGGAACTAGGCTGGAAGGACGTCCATACGAAGCCATATTATTTCATGAATTATGTTTATTTGTGATTGATATTGCTTCTTGTTTCTATGCATGTGATGAGATGCATATGCAATCAACATGCGAATAGATTCAAGACGAGCAACGGGGGCAAAGATTTCACCGTAGTCGATACCCTCGTCTTGGGAGTAGCCTTGTGCCATCAATCTTGCCTTGTTTCGAACCACCACACTGTTCACATCTTGCTTATTCTTGAAAATCCGTTTGGTCCTAATGACATTAATTGTGTTCCTCCATTGGCCTTGGCACTAATTCCCAAACTTGGTTGCACTCGAAGTTGTTGAGTTCATCATGCATAGCTTCAAGCCAATCCTCATCATCGAGCGCCACATGTACCTTTTGGGGTTCAACACACAAAACAAATGCCTGATGCTCACAAAAGTTTGACAATTGTTTATGAGTAGTTACCCCTTTTCTCAAGCTTCCAAGCACATTCTCCATGACATGTTGTTGACGCTCAAGCTTGGAAGCCACCTTGGCGTCACGACGCTCCAAAAGTTCCGCAATGAGCATTTGAGGATCATCATCTTGATCATCTTGAGCACCGTCTTGAGCTTGCTCTTGATCTTGATAGGCCTCTTGATCTTGAGCTTGCTCGGTATCATGAACTTGATCTTGGGCATCACTTGGTGTAACACCATCATCATGAGGTTGATCTTGCCCTTGATCTTGTTCACTTGGTTGAGGGACTTCACTTTGTTCTTCGGAAGCGTGTGGGTCTAGTGTTTATGATGGCTCCACTTGAGTAGAGCATTATCCTTCTCCTTCGGCCACAAGGAGTTCCTCAATGGGGAGTATTTGACCAATCCCCATTCTTCTTATGGCTTGAGGAGGAATTTCATCACCTACATCACAAAGACCACTTTGCTCCACTTGGGAGCCATTATTTTCATCAAACTCCATGTTACATGTCTCCTCAATGAGTCCGGTGGACTTGTTGAGGACACGGTAGGCATGAGAGTTTGTAGCATAACCAACAAATATGCCCTCTTGAGCTCTAGGTTCAAATTTAGACAAACAAACACCTTTCTTGAGAATGAAACACTTACAACCAAACACCCGAAAGTACTTGAGGTTGGGCTTGTTACCGGTAAGTATCTCATATGGAGTCTTGTTTAGACCTATGCTGAGGTAGAGCCGATTGGATGCATCACACGCGATGTTGATGGCCTCGGCCCAAAAGTTGTACGAAGATTTGAGTTCCGCCATCATGGTTCTTGCCATGTCCATCAACTTCTAGTTCTTCCTCTCTTCAACACCATTTTGTTGAGGGGTATATGGTGCGACATATTGGTGCTTGATCACCTCATCACTAAGAAACTCATCCAAGGTATAGTTCTTGAACTCGGTGCCATTGTCATTCGGATCATCAAGATGTTTGCTTCATAATGACATTGAGCTTCATTTGCAAAGTTTATGATGGTTTGTTGAGTCTCACTATTCCTCTTGAAGAAGTATACCCATGTATATCTTGAGTAATCATCCACAATCACCAAGCAATACTTTCTTTCCCCAAGACTATCGATGATGGAGGACCAAAGAGATCCATGTGGAGGAGCTCCAAGGACCTCTTCGAGTAGATGATAGTCGTGGGTCAATATGCCGCACCATATACCCCTCACGACTGTCAAGATTTATTTATTGAGAAGGTCATGCATAAAATGGAAAGCAAATTGTATGCGAGGGACTCAACAAGCATGACCTTCTCAATAGATAAATCTTGAGAGATTACCACCTTGCTAAGTCCCAATACCTTAGACATTGAAGCATCACTGAATTGGACATGGGTGGGCATAGATGGAATTGGATGCACATCCACCACCAAGTCCTTGCTCCCGATCATATGATTTGTCGCTCCACTATCGAGCAACCATGACACCCCATCGAAAGTGAACTCCTACAAGAGATCAATGCTTGGATTTAGGTAACCATTTTTGAATGGTTCCTTTGAGGTTAGTAACAAGGGTCTTAGGAACCCAAATAGACCATTCAATGTACTCATAAGAGGAGCCAACAAATTTGGCATGAACATGCCCATCGCTAGCATGACAGAAAACATAAGAGGGGTTAAAGTCGACGGCTTTGTTTTTTTAATGCAAAAAAAGCCAACAACTTTAACCCTCTTTGTTGGTAGGGATGGTCTTGCCCTTCTTAACATTACTACTGACTTCCTTGCTCTTCCCTCACCCGCTTTGACAAAGGCTTCCTTGAGTGGGTGAGGTTTCTTCTTCTTCTTCTTCTTCTTCTTCTTCTTCTTCTTCTTCTTCTTCTTCTTCTTCTTCTTCTTCTTCTTCTTCTTCTTCTTCTTCTTCTTCTTCTTCTTCTTCTTCTTCTTCGTCTTCTTCGTCTTCTTCGTCTTCTTCTTCGTCTTCTTCTTCGTCTTCTTCTTTGTCTT
>NC_057798.1:498066373-498068004 GCF_018294505.1 Triticum aestivum
TCTTCTTCTTCTTCTTCTTCTTCTTCTTCTTCTTCTTCTTCTTCTTCTTCTTCTTCTTCTTCTTCTTCTTCTTCTTCTTCTTCTTCTTCTTCTTCTTCGTGGATATTTCCTTGGTTAGCTTCACTTGGAGTTGATCATGAGATTCCTTGAGAGAGGCAGTTGATCATGAGATTCCTTGAGAGAGGCAGTTGATCATGAGATTCCTTGAGAGATGCATAAACACCTTTCAAGACCTTGTGAGCCTTGGCAAGTGTGTCAAACTCTTCCTTGAGTCTACCATGGCCAATCCCAAGTGCAACTTTCTTGGATTTAATCACATGAGTAAGAACAAGAGCATGATAAAGATCTTTTTGCAATTTAGCGTTATCAATGTTATGTGACTCCTCAAGAGTCAAACGAAGACCTCGCTCTTCCTCAAGAGCTATGGAAAGATCCACAATCTCATCGGCATAGTCACGACTATGCCTCTCCAACTTGGAGATAGTATCCTCATGAGACTCAATGATATCATTGGCCTCACCAAGTTGTTTGAAGAGAGCAACAAAAGTGCTTCTTGGGTTCACCCTTGAGCTTACTCAAGAATTTAGTAAACTCATTCTCATCAACATTCACCACCTCACTATCATCAAGACAATCGAACAAGGAAGGGTAGTGATGGTAGTTTTGATGTTTGAGGTTACCTTGTTGATACCTTTGGCCATGAGGCACTCGACAATGAGGTTCTCGTTGGGGGAACCAGAGAGAGACACCTTGGAAGGGGAAGAGGTGGCAATGGCCACGGTTGTTGTTGTTGTTGCCATTCCTTCACCACTTGTGTCATCATCATTGGAGGTGTACTCTTCATGTGCCACCAAGCCCTTTGGAGGTATCTCTTGGTGAAGTTGTTCTTGTTTGGGAAGGACTTGGCTTTGTATTTGTGAATGATTTTTCCACCGTTGTCTTCCCTCTTCTCATAAGGACAATCCACCACAAAGTGACTCACATTGCCGCAATTGTAGCAAGTCCTCACTCGTTGCTTGTTCTTTGCACCACTTGAGTTGTTCTTGGTAAAGTTTTGCCTTGATTTCCTCTTGTTGCCCCAAAATTGCCTTGACACAAGAGCCATGTGCTCATGGTAAGCATCACTACAAAAAAAGACACATTCGTGACATTTTGGGCCAAACGAATTTTTTTCTGTCATACTTATGACACTTCTATGACAATAATTGTGACAAAACCCGGTATCATTATAGATGTGGTGGGCTCCTACTTCTATGACAAAAAATGGGCTTTTCGTCCTGGGTGGGCCGGAGACGCAGCTGCATGACATTCTTTGGGCCGTCCATGACGGAAAAAAGCATGGTAGAAGCGAGGGCGAGGAAAATTTCGGTGAGTTCCCGGTTACGGTGGGAGGTCGGGGGCCGAGCGATGCGCGTTTCTCTCGTACATGTACGCGCATGTCTGCGAGGCGTTGGCTCTAACTGAACCCGAGCGAGGCGTTGGGCTCTAACTGAACCCGAGCAATTGCACTGCAGGCTATGCGTTACTGAACCCGAGCGATCGATCGATGGGTGTTAACTGAACCCGATCAAGCAATTCCTTCGCTACTGCTGCTAACTGAAGCCGATCGATGCTGCCTCTGGATGAACAGT
>NC_057798.1:498068261-498071573 GCF_018294505.1 Triticum aestivum
CGGTGGGGGTGGATGAACAGGACCCCGTGGCGTTGCCTCTGGATGAACAAGACCCCGATCGATCGAGCCGGTTGGGGCTCGATGAACATGACCCCGTGGAGGGCTGGATGAACAGGACGACCCTGTGGAGGGCTGGATGAACAGTAGACGGTGGAGGGGTGGATGAATAGTAGCCCATGGAGGGGTGGTTGAACAGGAGCCCGTGGAGAGGGGTGGCTGAACATGAGCCGGTGGAGTAGCACGCGGTGGAGGCTGGATGAACAGGAGCCCGTGGATGAACAGTCGCAGGTGGAGGCTGGAGGAGGTCGACGGTGGATGAATAGTAGCCCGTGGAGGCTGGAGGAGGTCGATGGTGGATGAACAGTAGCCCGTGGAGGCTGGAGGAGGTCGACGGTGGAGATGAATAGTATCCCGTGGAGTCCCATTTTGTGGTACGCCACACCCCTCTCGATGAACAGGACCCCCGTTTCGACCGTAGCGCTCCAACACAAGTCCGTTTCGTCCGTTTTGCTGTATGCCACACCCCTCCCGATCAACAGGACCTCCGTTTCGACCGTAGGAAGTCCGTTTCCTCCGTTTTGCGGTACGCCAGACCCCTCCCGATGAACAGGATCCCGTTTCGAACGTGGCCGGTCGAACACAAGGCTGTTTCCTCCGTTCTGCGGTACGCCAGGCCTTATTTCCATCGCCCGTTCCGTCCAAGCCCTGCCGATGAACACGACGACACATTCCGTTCCGACCCAGCTGGTTGGCTCCCCATGAACACGACGACGACGATGTTTCTCCGTTCTGACCCAGCCATATACACGAGCCCTGGCCGTATGTATGCGCGAGTAGGCGTTCGAGACCCCACCCATATGTACGTACGTGGCTATATTTTCTTTCTTGCACCCTGGCCATTGTACGTACGTGTACATGCTACGTGCACGCCTCTACTACGACACGTGCGCGCCTCTACATCGACCAGTATATATGTACGTACACGTTCGCGACCAGAATGACAACGCTACGTACGCTTTGACCAGGTGGGTCCCGACTGTCAGGCACTTCCTTGCGTGCGATGATATAACTGGCGGGTCCCAGCAGTCAGGGGGACGAATCATTTTTTTGCCCGAACGCACTTCCTTGCATGCGAAGATGTAGCTGGTGGGTCCCAGAAGTCAGGGGGGAAACATTTTTTCACGAAATACGGTAGCCCGTCTGGTGGGTCCCCGCTGTCAGGTGGAGGAATAATTATTTTCCGCGTAATAAGGAGGCACTTCCTTGCTGCGGCCGTGGACCTAGCTGTCAGCCTCTCCACGTACATTCCACGTCTGATGGAAGTTGTTCCTTGACCACGTTGACCACGCCGCGCTGAGAGCACCAGGGTGGTGGATGACAACGAGGCCTAGGAAGGGGACGACGCGGAGCCGGGGAAGAGGCGGCAGTGGAAGCCCGCGCAGAGAGGAGTACGAGGGTTCACTGGTTCGGCTGTGGTGTGAGGTTGCCGTCGCCGCAGGGCCTAGCCAGCGGTGGGAATATTTGGGGCGATGAGGCCTCCGCGGCAACACAGCCGGCCACGGGAGGCAGGAGCATGTGGCACGACCGGCACTGCTTTGAGCGGCTGGAGCAAGAAGACCAGAGGTTGAAGAAGCACTACAGCCGCTGGATGGACATCATACGGTCACTGGAGCTAGAATCGTTCATATTGACTAAGTTGACAAATCCCTCTGTCCCTGTCAACTTAGTAGGCCCACAAGTCAGCCTCCCACCAAGGTGGGTCCCAGCTAGCACGGGGAGTATTCATTTTTTGTGCGTAATAAGGAGGCACTTCCGGTGGGTCCGAGCTGACAGCGGGGGGAACGTTTTTTTCGCGAAATACGGTGGCTCGTCCGGTGGGTCCCATCAGTCAGGGGGAAACATTTTTTTTTGCAAAATAAGGTGGCCCGTCTGGTGGGTCCCTGCTGTCAGGTGGAGGAATAATTATTTTGCGTGTAATAAGGAGGCACTTCCTTGCGGCCGCCGTGGACCCAGTTGTCAGCCTCTCCATGTATAGTACTCTTCCAATGGAAGTCGGTCGTTGACCATGTTGACCACGCCACGCCGAGAGCACCAGGGAGGTGGACGATGGCGAGGCCTAGGAAGGGGACGATGCGGAGCCGGGGAAGATGCAGCAGTGGAAGCCCGCACGGAGAGGAGTACGAGGGTTCACTGGTTCGGCTGCGGTGTGAGGCTGCCGTCACCGTAGAATAACAGGGGGTGTGGGTGAGTGGAGGGATGGCCTGGCCAGCGGTGGGACTAGTATGGGGGCAGTGAGGCCTCCGCGGCAGCACAGCCGGCCACGGGAGGCAGGAGCAGGTGGCATGACCGGCGCTGCTTTGGGCGGCTGGAGCAAGAAGACCAGAGGTTGAAGAAGCACTACGACCGTTGGATGGACATCGTACGGTCACTGGAGCTAGAATCGTTCATATTGACTAAGTTGACAAAGCCCTCTGTCCCTGTCAACTTAGTAGGCCCACAAGTCAGCCTCCCACCAAGGTGGGTCCCAGCTAGCACGGGGAGTATTCATTTTTTGTGCGTAATAAGGAGGCACTTCCGATGGGTCCGAGCTGACAGCGGGGGGAACGTTTTTTTCGCGAAATACGGTGGCTTGTCCGGTGGGTCCCATCAGTCAGGGGGAAACATTTTTTTTTGCAAAATAAGGTGGCCCGTCTGGTGGGTCCGTGCTGTCAGGTGGAGGAATAATTATTTTGCGTGTAATAGGAGGCACTTCCTTGCGGCCGCCGTGGACCCAGTTGTCAGCCTCTCCACGTATAGTACTCTTCCAATGGAAGTCGGTCGTTGACCATGTTGACCACGCCACGCCGAGAGCACCAGGGAGGTGGACGATGGCGAGGCCTAGGAAGGGGACGATGCGGAGCCGGGGAAGATGCAGCAGTGGAAGCCCGCACGGAGAGGAGTACGAGGGTTCACTGGTTCGGCTGCGGTGTGAGGCTGCCGTCACCGTAGAATAACAGGGGGTGTGGGTGAGTGGAGGGATGGCCTGGCCAGCGGTGGGACTAGTATGGGGGCAGTGAGGCCTCCGCGGCAGCACAGCCGGCCACGGGAGGCAGGAGCAGGTGGCATGACCGGCGCTGCTTTGGGCGGCTGGAGCAAGAAGACCAGAGGTTGAAGAAGCACTACGACCGTTGGATGGACATCGTACGGTCACTGAAGCTAGAATCGTTTATATTGACTAAGTTGAAAATGCCCTTGGTACGCGACAACTTAGTAGGCCAACGGGTCAGCCTCCCACCAAGGTGGGTCCCAGCTAGCAAGGGGAGTATTCATTTT
>NC_057798.1:498071815-498074921 GCF_018294505.1 Triticum aestivum
AATACGGTGGCCCATCAGGTGGGTCCCAGTAGTCAGGGGGAAACATTTGTTTCACAAAATACGGTGGCCCGTCCAGTGGGTCCCTGCTGTCAGGTGGAGGGATCATTATTTTCCGCGTAATAAGGAGGCACTTCCTTGCTGCAGCCGCGGACCCAGCTGCCAGCCTCTCCACATACAGTACGCTTCCGATGGAAGTCGTTCCTTGACCACATTGACCATGCCGCTTTCCGCTGCATGCATGCGTCCATGGGCATGGGGCGTCCCCACTATCAGCCTCTCACGTACAGCCATCTTCCGATGACTCTCGGTTGTTGACTACGTTGACCACACCGTGCCGAGCGCACCAAGGCCGGTGGACGACGGCGAGGCCCCAGACTGGAACGACCCGGAGATGGGGAAGACGGGGCAGTGGAGTCGCAGATGGAGAGGAGTGGGAAACTTGACTGGTTCCGCCCACAGGCAACGACGAAGTGGGAAACGAAGATATACTTGAAGGTCGTCGGGATGTGGATAGGTGGGCGGTGGGAGGCCGGATCCGCCCACAGGCAACGACGAAGGGATCAGAGGACCTCCCGCGCCGGCACTAGGCCATAGATAACGGTGCGGCCGGTAGTGGGTCTCTTCCCTCGCTGTCGACGACGACCTAAACACTACCCCTCATCCCCTTCCCCGACGGAGGGGGATACGTCCGGATCTTTAACCAGCGGCGAGGATAGAAAGACAGTGTTTTTTGAAGGGAGAAAGACAATGTTACCACCCCTATCTTGTTTAGATCTGGAGAGGATGAGAGTGTATGAATAGAGTAACCCTAGCAACCAAGCACAGAGCCTCCGTCCTAATATACGTAGTGGGGTAGTTTTCCTTTTTAACTCCATCAAAACAATCGTTTAAAATTGTGTACTACATGCCAGGTCGCGGTTTTTTTAGTTGTTGATTGTTTTTTGAGATAGCTACCCACTTGTTCCAAGTGGTGTTACGGTGTGCCAGGTCGCACTTTGGAGTATCGTTCAAGTCTAGTACTACAAGTCCCTCCATTAAATGAACAACCACCCCCTCGTAAAAATTGTGAACAAGCCCACGGCTAAAATTAGCGGAAACGTGGGTTGCCCCAACATGCATTATTATTTATATTTTCTACTCCCTCTGTTCCTAAATATTAGTCTTTTTTATTAGCCACACCTAAGACAAGAATTTTTTTATTAGCAGTGAACCCCACATGTCATAGACACAAAAATTGTGGCAAGATTCCCTTAGGCAAGCCAAAGTGTGTCTAACAATTTGAGCAACTCAACTTAGGCAAGTGTGGCAAGTGTGGGAAAAATAATGTGGCAACATAAGAGAAACATAGTCACAATCCAAACAGCCCCGTAATTTTTTGTGACATGCATGAAAATTTGGTTAGTTAAATTTATAGTCAAAATTTGGCAAGGTGCATCAAATCAACACATGCAAGTATCAAAAGGAAAGTCACGACATGCATGCATGCGTTGTACTCCCTCCGTTTCCAAATATAAGTCTTTTTAGAGGTTGCAACAAGTGACTACATACGAAGTAGAATATGTCTACATACATCCATATATTGTAGTCCATTTGAAATGTGTAAAAAGACTTATATCGAGTGCAGTGTTTTGATGTGTCGCGTCAACTCGTACAAGACTGAGAAATTTGATTACTACAACGCCCTCTCCCTCGCGGACTGAGCTCCGGTGCCTTAACTGCACCTGCCTTTGGCTGCATGACAGGAGGGCCAACCACCTGTTGGGCCCACCTGTCATAGACGCAAAGGCAGGAGCAGTAAGTAGAGATACACGCTATCCCTCCCGCACGAGGTGGACGGACATGCAAAAGTGGATTCAATACTGTACAAGTAGGAGTAACATCATTGTTTGTCTTCTCGAAGAGGAGAAGAGCCAAGCGGAACCAGAACATGGCAGTTGCGAACACTCGCATGGTGCGGTGCCTTGGAGCACGCATATAGTAGCCAGGCTCTTGCATGAGACAAAATTGCTATCTGAGCCCACTATTGTAGTACTAGTACTTGCTACTCCCTCTGTCTAGGTGAGTAAGTTGTGCAATTTGTAGCTAAGCTTCCCTCATTGAATTGTTTAACAATTAAACTCCATCATCCACTAGTTGATACTCATTCTGCATAGGTCCACGCGCTTAGCACCGTTTCCTCCTGGGGTCACCAATGTTTATTTGCTAATTAATAGCATTGCATGCAATGAACTAGCCACTGCAAGTCATTAAAAGCATGCACACCTCTCATCTCTTATTGGTTGATATGTCAAGAAACAAGAAACAAGGTAGAAGTTAATGCACCGTGCCTAAGTGTTTTGGGACTATTTGGTTTTCATAAGATGACTTACACACCTAGACGGAGGGAGTAGTTGTAACGCCCCAGATATACTTTCCATATTTGTATCCAACTCTTGCCGTCTCCGGCGCTAAGTTATATTTATTTCTCGGGTTGGGTCTTTGTCTCCGTGTGTTGTTTTTCTTTTTCGTGCATCTCTTATCGTGTCTTCACGTGCATTGCATTTGCATACATGTTCATCTCATGCATTCGAGCATTTTCCCCGTTGTCCGTTTTGCATTCTGGCGCTTCGTTCTCCTCCGGTGGTCATTTCTAGTCTTCTTTCGTGTGTGGGGTTTAAACATTTCCGGATTGGACCGAGACTTGCCAAGCGGCCTTGGTTTACTACCGGTAGACCGCCTGTCAAGTTTCGGGTCATTTGGACTTCGTTTGATACTCCAACGGTTAACCGAGGGACCGGAAAGGCCTCGTGTGTGTTGCAGCCCAACACCCCCCAAATTTGGCCCAAAACCAACCAAACTCTGCTCCATGTCCTAGAGCGTTCGATCACGATCGTGTGGGCGAAAACCGCACCTCATTTGGACTCTCCTAGCTCCACTTATGCCTATTTATACCCCCTCCATTCGGATCTCTTCTTCCCCCGTCCGAAACCCTAGTTTAAAAAAAAAGAGATCAAACCCCCACCACCGACGGACGTGTCCGGATCGGACCGGACACCGTCCGCCCCGCCGCCGCCAGCCAACCGCGAGCCGCCAAGTGGCGCCGCGGGTCCCCAGTTCGCCGCTGACG
>NC_057798.1:498075662-498085079 GCF_018294505.1 Triticum aestivum
GCGCCCCGACCCGGCTGCTACAGTGCCCGAACCCTAGATCTGAGATCTAAAACTGAGGGTTGACTTTTTCCTCTCCCCCGTAATTTTTTTAAGCAACTTTGACTGATGATATCTCCACATCTGTAGCTCCGTTTCGGGCATATGATATATCAAAATCTTCGTCTCGACATGTACATCATTTCGTTCCATTGCATCATTTGCATTTGAGGTCAGCTTGATGACCAAAATGCTGTTAGAAGGAGGCTTCGTGAGTTAGATTGCAGATCCGTTAGTTCATCATGCACTTTTGTCATTTTTGCTATGTTTAATTCGTGCATGATATGCCTGTGCCCCTTTGGGATGAATTGTTAAGAATTTTGTCTTCTTTCCAGAGGTGCCACCCATGTATTTTTAGGATGTGTGTGTTGTCTTGTGCAAGCTTGCGAAGAGAGGTACCTGAGATTGCAGATTTCAGAGACTTGGTGATTTTCACTAAGTCTGGGATATTTTAGTTCATGATGCTATATGTCCAGCTTGTTTCCTAGTGATCCGTGCCTCTTTTGAGGATGATCAGCAAGGGAGTTTTGATATTTATGTTATGCTCTATCCATCCATGTCTTTGTTGGCATATGTGGAGTGCTCTAGGTTGACTCAATCGAGCTCAACTTTTGCTTCGTTGTTAATCTGGGCAGATCGTCAACTTGTTTGCGATTTTGCCGATGCTACCGTTAGTGTTCCATGCATGCTATGCCTTTGTTCTTGCCATGTGTAGCTAGCACATTGTGCCTTCTTGCTGGTTATATGCTTTCCTTGCCATGACTTGCACCGTAGTGAGTGCATCGAGCTCGTTTACATGCCTTAGTGAGTTATATTTCAGCGTGTCTCAGTTTTCACTAAGTCTGAAAACTGATTGTGTTCGAGCGATGTTCGTGAGCTCGGTAGAGTATTTTGTGAACCCTTTTGGCCCCAGGTCACTTTGGGTGTTTTGTTAAGCTTGTTGAGTAGCTCCATGCCATGTTCTTACTTGTCATGTTCAGGTTTTCTATCATGTTGTTTTTCTGCTCCGAAGAGAGCATCGTGATCTGAAATTTCAGACTAGTGTTAATTTCACTTAGTCTGGGAATCTGTTTTGCATTTGCGTTTTAGCCATGCTTGTTTGAACCTCTTAATGGATGAATTTTCCTATGGCTCAGTGCTAGTGTTTTGTCAACCATCTTGTGTACTTCACTGCCATGTATTTTGTTTTCATGTTTGGTGGCTGTAGCATATTCATTTCGTTGCATTTAGATGCCTACTTGCTGTAAATCGCATACCGGTGTCATATCTTAAAACGCTTGCCATTTCCAAACCGTAACTCCGATTCCAATGATCTTTATATCGTTTTCAATCGATTTCATCCCCTCTATCCAGTGGCACACTTGGTTTTCCAACATGAGGCCAGGTTCATGCATTTCCTGTCATATCTTGCATTTTGCATCCCGCATCGCATCCCGCATAGCATATCGTCATTTCATCATATTGCTTGGTCTTGCCCGTGGTTGATTGTATCCTTGTTGCTTGTTTGTCTTGTTGGGTAGAGCCGGGAGACGAGTTCGCTACCGAGGAGCCCGTTGAGTTTGCTTGTGAGGATCCAGTCAACTCTGACAACTGTGCAGGCAAGATGATCATACCCTCGAAATCACTACTATCTTTGCTATGCTAGTTTGCTCGCTCTTTTGCTTTGCCACTGCAACGATGCCTACCTTTTGCTTGTCAGCCTCCCAATTGCCATGTTGAACCTCTAACCCACCATTGTCCTAGCAAACCGTTGATTGGCTATGTTACCGCTTTGCTCAGCCCTTCTTATAGCGTTGTTAGCTGCAGGTGAAGATTGGAGCCGTTCCTTGTTGGAACATTTATTTACTTGTTGGGATATCATTATATTGCTATGTTATCTTAATGCATCTATATACTTGGTAAAGGGTGGAAGGCTCGGCCTCTCGCCTAGTGTTTTGTTCCACTCTTGCCGCCCTAGTTTTCCGTCATATCGGTGTTATGTTCTCGGATTGTGCGTCCCTTACGCGGTTGGGCTATAATGGGAACCCCTTGATAGTTCGCCTTGATTAAAGCTTTTCCAGCAATGCCCAACATTGGTTTTACCATTTGCCACCTAGCCTCTTTTTCCCTTGGGTTTCCGGAGCTCGAAGGTCATCTTTATTTTAGCCCCCCCCCCACGGGCCAGTGCTCCTCTGAGTGTTGGTCCGAACTAGAGCCCTGTGCAGCGCCACCTCGGGGAAACTCGAGGTTTGGTTTTAGTTGTACGGATTGCTCATCTGAGTGTGCCCTGAGAAAGAGATATGTGCAGCTCCTATCGGGATTTGTCGGCACATTCGGGCGGTGTTGCTGGACTTGTTTTAACCTGTCGAATCATCTTGTTGTACCAAGATACCGAGTCTGATCGGTGTGTCTTGGGTGGAGGTCTATTCCTTCGTTGACCGTGAGAGCTTGTTATGGGCTAAGTTGGGACCCCCCTGCAGGGGTTGATCTTTCGAAAGCCGTGCCCGCGGTTATGGGCAGATGGGAATTTGTTAATGTCCGGTTGTAGATAACTTTAATTAAACTTAATTAAAATGAATCAACCGTGTGTGTTACCGTGATGGCCCCTTCTCGGCGGAGTCCGGGAAGTGGACACGGTGTTGGAGTTATGCTTGCGCAGGTTGTTCCTTTAGCTTCTCGCTCGTGCTTCGCCTTCTCTTCTCGCTCTCTTTTGCGTATAAGTTAGCCACCACATATGCTAGTCGCTTGCTGCAGCTCCACATATATTTGCCTTATCCTGTCCCATAAGCTTAAATAGTCTTGATCGCGTGGGTGTGAGATTGTTGAGTCCATGTGGCTCACAGATACTACAACTCCAGATGCAGGTCCAGGTGTTTCTGCTCCAGTTGACGATTACGAGCTCAAGTGGGAGTTCGACGAGGACTCTCAGCGATACTATGTTTCCTTTCCCGATGATCAGTAGTGGTGCCTAGTTGGGGTTATCGAATCAGGACCTTGTCGCATGTTGGGGGTCTTTTCTATTTTGGCACCGTAGTCGGGCCATGAGTGATTTGTATGATGGATGTTATTTATGTACTCTGATGTGACGTGGCGAGTGTAAGCCAACTATATTATCTCCCCCTTTTATTATATATTACATGGGATGTTGTAATGATTGCCTGACTTGCGACATTGCTTTCAATGCGGTTATGCCTCTAAGTCGTGCCTCGACACGTGGGAGCTATAGCCGCATCGAGGGCGTGACAAGTTGGTAATCAGAGCCTTCCCCGACCTTAGGAGCCCCCATTGCTTGATCGTTTTAGCAGCCGAGTTGTGTCTAGAAAAATGTTTTGAGTCCTTAGGAATTATATATCGGAGAGCTTAGGAATTCTTTTTTACTTTCCAGTCTCCTCATCGCTCTGGTAAGGCATCCTGGCGTAGAGTTTTGACTCTTCTCTCCTCAAATTTCACTAAATTTTTTTTTAGGATCACGCGAGTATTTTGGATTTGTTCCGATGGTTTTGTGACGAGAACATTGTTCTTGGTGCCTCCTGTCTTTAGGGGTTGTGGCAGTGTCCCGGGGAGTTGAGCTCCGAGGTGTTGTCGTCACAATTTTATCGTTGCAATTCTGGTATACTTGAGATATGTTCGCCGACATCAAAAATCTCTTTTATGCAGTTCGTTGGTGAGATAACCTCGACGCCACCCAGTACTGGGGCGGGAGTTCGGGAGTATTGCCATAACTTGTATAACGGATGCTTTTCGAAGGTTGAGGTAGATGGTTTCCGAAGTTTTCTTGGTTATGTGTTGAAGGATGGATACAGTTGGATGTAGGATTTGCTAGTTTGGGTGAGATATTGTGCTTCCCCTGTATCCCCAACACCTGATTGCATAACCGGAAAGGTTCGGGAGTTTCATAGGTGGGAATTCTAGTAGCTCTAGTTCTTCTTCCACGGATATTGGTTTGAGATTGGGATTTCTTACCGATTATTCGTTCTTGATCCGTACCTTGTTGATTTATTTCTCTACCTTAATTCTTCGTGGCTTCGCAATTTATGGATATGTGACCATTTGAAGAGGAATGCATTCGTTCATTTTGTTCGGATGTGAAGACTATATGTTGCAATTTTCATTCCGTTGGATTCAGCTTCTATATTGTTGTCTATCAATGTGCTAATGGTGGTCAACCTCTTCAGGATGGCTCCTCCAACGCGCACGACTCCGAATCCTGATCCGCCTCCACCTCCGCCTCCTCCGGAAGCATGGCAAGCTGTGATGGCCGCTACTAATGCAAACACACAGTTGATCATGCAAATTCTCCAAGAGCGCAATCAAGGCAGTCAAGGGAATCAAGGCCATAATCAGCACCACTTTGCTACTCTGAACCAGTTCCTCGCAAATGGCCCAAAGACGTTCAGCGGTTGTGTTGAGGCTACCAGTGCTGACGATTGGCTAGTGGATTTGGACAAGCATTTTGAATGCAGCAACGTCAGGCCTGAAGATTTCGTCAAGTTCGCTTCTTTCCAGCTCAAAGATCAGGCTGCAGAGTGGTTCCAGCAGTACAAGGATTCGAGAGGTGGACGTCTGATCACTTGGGACGATTTCCGTCAAGATTTCCGCGCTCATCACATCCCTCAAAGTGTGGTTGAGAGTAAGCGTCAGGAATTCCGCAATCTGAAGCAAGGCTCTTTGTCTGTCTATGACTACAACAAGTTGTTCCAGAAGCTCGCTCGTTTTGCCAAGCAGGATGTTCCTGATGAGAAGAGCATGATCTATCAGTTCAGGGGTGGTCTTCGTGAGGAAATTCAGATCGCTCTTGTCCTCTTTGAGCTGTTGAGATACGATGAGTTCTACAACATGGCACTCAAGCAAGAGGCTGCTCAGATGAGGTGTGATGCTTCCAGGAAACGTGCCAGAGAGGTTACTCCGTCTTCCTCTACTCAAGTGGTCAAGCAGCAGAAGTATTGGCTTCCTCCTCCTCCGTTCCGTCAGCCGTATCAGCAGAAGAGCAAAGGTGGCAGTGGTTTCTCCCACCCACCCAACCCAGGCTTTCAGAACAAGTCTTCGTCTCAAGCGCCAAGATCGAGTGCTCCGTATCACCGTCCGCTTTCAGAGGTCACGTGCAACAAGTGCCAACAGAAGGGTCACTATGCCAACAAGTGTACCAACCAGAGGCGTCTTCCTCCTCCTCCTCCTGTCAGATCGGCAAGTACAGCTGTGGTCAAGCACAATCCCAAGCATGCCAAGGTCAATATGGTGAATGCAGCTCAGGCAGAGGATTCTTCAGATGTGATCGTGGGTAACCTTCCTGTTAATGATATTCCTGCAAAAGTTCTTTTTGACACTGGTGCATCGCATTGTTTCATCTCGAGACCTTTTGCTTCCAAGCATGATTTTGTTACTCAAATGTTGCCGAGACCATTGTCTATTGACTCTCCGGCCAGCCTCTTGACATCTCGAGTGTGTGTTCCGGATGTTACAATCACTTTGGGCGACTGCAAGTTTCTCTCTTCTCCGGTGGTTCTTGGCAATTCTGACATTGATCTTATTCTTGGGATGGACTGGCTCTCTAAGCATAAAGCTCAGCTTGATTGTGCAGCCAGGCAGATTCAACTGACTCATTCGTCTGAGGATGTAATTGTCTTTGCTGCTCGGGATAATACCATCCGGTTGTTTTCTCTCAATGAGAAGGGTGAATTGGATGCTATTTCGCAGATTCCGGTTGTTTGTGAGTATCAAGACGTTTTTCCAGAAGAGCTTCCAGGGATGCCTCCAAACCGGCCGGTTGAATTTGTTATTGAACTTGAGCCCGGTACGGAACCTGTGTGCAAACGTCCCTACAAGCTCGGACCAGAAGAGTTGAAGGAGCTGAAGAAACAACTCGATGAGCAAGAAAGATTGGGTCTCATTCGGCCTAGTACTTCTCCGTGGGGTTGTGGTGTTCTTTTCGTGAAGAAGAAGGATGGATCGAGTCGACTTTGTGTTGATTACCGTCTAGTTAACAAGAAGACCATCAAGAACAAATACCCACTTCCCAACATCAATGAGCTGTTCGAACAACTCAAGGGTGCTCAAGTATTCTCCAAGCTTGATCTCCGGATGGGTTATCATTAGATTCGTATTCGTGAGCAAGATATTCCCAAGACGACGTTTAGGACAAGCTTTGGTTCATATGAATACACCGTCATGTCTTTTGGCCTCGCCAACGCTCCTCCGACGTTCTCTCGCATGATGAACTTCATCTTCAACCCCTACACCAATGAATTCGTTTTGGTCTATCTCGACGACATTCTGGTTTTCTCGAAGAACAAGGAAGATCATGCCAAGCACTTGCGTTTGGTTCTTGACAAGCTCAGAGAACATCAGTTCTACGCCAAGTTCTCCAAGTGTGAATTTTGGCTCGATGAGGTTCTTTATCTTGGTCATATCATCTCTGCCAAGGGCATTTCCGTGAATCCTAAGAAGGTGTCCGCAATTGTGAATTGGGAACCTCCTCAGAACGTAAAGCAACTCCGCAGTTTTCTCGGTCTCGCAAGCTATTGCAGAAGATTCATTGAAAACTTTTCTAAGATCGCCAAGCCTCTCTCAAATCTTCTTTAGAAGCACGTCAAGTACGTTTGGTCTCCGGAGTGTGATATTGCTTTCAACACTTTGAAAGAGAAATTGATCACTGCTCCAGTTCTGACTCCGCCTGATGAAACCAAGCCGTACGAGGTCTTTTGTGATGCCTCTCTCCAAGGTCTCGGTGCTGTACTGATGCAAGAGAAGAAAGTTGTTGCTTATACCTCTCGCCAGTTGAAACCTAATGAGAAGAACTACCCCACTCATGATCTCGAGTTGGCGGCAGTTGTGCACGCTTTGTTGACTTGGAGACATCTTCTTTTGGGAAGGAAAGTGGATATTTTCACTGATCACAAGAGTCTCAAGTACATCTTCACTCAGCCTAATCTCAACCTCAGGCAGACTCGATGGGTCGAAATGATTCAAGAGTACAATCCGAGTATCGAGTATACTCCAGGCAAGGCTAATGTGATTGCTGACGCTTTGAGCAGAAAAGCATATTGCAACAGTCTGATTCTCAAGCCTTATCAACCCGAGCTTTGTGAAGCTTTCCGCAAACTTAATCTGCAAATTGTTCCTCAAGGTTTCCTCGCCAACCTTCAAGTCTCTCCTACCTTAGAAGACCAGATTCGCCAAGCCCAACTTCTTGATGCTATGGTGAAGAAGGTGAAGATTGGTATTGCAAAGAGTCAGTCCAAGTACAAGTGCTACCGACTTGATGACAAGGACACTCTCTTCTTCGAGGATCGAATTGTTGTGCCCAAAGGTGAACTTCGTAAGGTGATCATGAACGAGGCTCACAACTCTCTCCTCTCCATCCACCCTGGTAGTACGAAGATGTATCAGGACCTCAAGCAAACTTATTGGTGGACTCGAATGAAGCGCGAGATCGCTCAATTCGTGAACGAGTGTGATGTCTGCAGAAGAGTGAAGGCAGAACACCAAAGGCCAGCTGGTCTCCTCCAACCTCTTGCCATTCCAGAATGGAAGTTTGACCACATTGAAATGGACTTCGTGACTGGGTTTCCAAAGTCCAAGCGTGGCAATGATGCTATATTCGTCGTCATCGACAAGCTCACCAAAGTGGCTCATTTTCTGCCTATCAAAGAGTCGATCACTGCAGCTCAATTGGCGGAACTCTATACCTCTCGCATTGTCTCTCTGCACGGTATTCCTCAAGTGATATCTTCAGACCGTGGCAGCATCTTTACATCCAAGTTTTGGGATTCTTTTCAGAAAGCCATGGGCACCAACATCCGCTTCAGCACAGCTTTCCATCCTCAAACGAGCGGTCAAGTCGAGCGTGTCAACCAGATTCTCGAAGATATGCTCAGGGCTTGTGTGATCTCCTTCGGCATGAAGTGGGAGGATTGTCTTCCTTATGCTGAATTCTCATACAACAACAACTTTCAAGCAAGTTCGGGCAAGGCCCCCTTTGAAATTCTGTATGGCAGGAAGTGCCGTACCCCTCTCAACTGGTCTGAAACCGGTGAACGTCAGCTGCTGGGCAATGACCTAATCACAGAGGCAGAAGAAATGTGCAAAGTCATTCGTGATAACCTCAAAGCAGCCCAGTCCCGCCAGAAGAGCTACTATGATAGTAAGCACCGTGATCTGGCTTTCGAGATCGGAGATCACGTTTACCTCCGTGTCTCTCCTATGAAAGGTACTCGTCGCTTCGGTATCAAAGGGAAGCTTGCCCCTAGATACGTGGGACCTTTCAAGATTGTCAGCAAGAGAGGCGACCTCGCCTATCAACTCGAGCTTCCTTCAAACTTTGCAAATGTTCATGATGTGTTCCATGTCTCTCAGCTTCGAAAGTGCTTCAAGACTCCTGACCGCACCGTCAACTTCGAGGACATTGAGGTCCAAGAAGATCTCTCCTATCGTGAGCACCCAGTTGCTATTCTTGAAGAGACTGAACGCAAGACTCGCAACAAGTCAATCAAATTTCTCAAAGTTAAGTGGTCTCACCATTCCGACCGTGAAGCCACTTGGGAACGAGAGGATCACCTCCGTTCTGAGTACCCGGAGTTCTTTCAGTCCTAGATCTCGGGACGAGATCTTTTCGTACTGGTGGAGTGTTGTAACGCCCCAGATATACTTTCCATATTTGTATCCAACTCTTGCCGTCTCCGGCGCTAAGTTATATTTATTTCTCGGGTTGGGTCTTTGTCTCCGTGTGTTGTTTTTCTTTTTCGTGCATCTCTTATCGTGTCTTCACGTGCATTGCATTTGCATACATGTTCATCTCATGCATTCGAGCATTTTCCCCGTTGTCCGTTTTGCATTCCGGCGCTTCGTTCTCCTCCGGTGGTCATTTCTAGTCTTCTTTCATGTGTGGGGTTTAAACATTTCCGGATTGGACCGAGACTTGCCAAGCGGCCTTGGTTTACTACCGGTAGACCGCCTGTCAAGTTTCGGGTCATTTGGACTTCGTTTGATACTCCAACGGTTAACCGAGGGACCGGAAAGGCCTCGTGTGTGTTGCAGCCCAACACCCCCCAAATTTGGTCCAAAACCCACCAAACTCTGCTCCATGTCCTAGAGCGTTCGATCACGATCGTGTGGGCGAAAACCGCACCTCATTTGGACTCTCCTAGCTCCACTTATGCCTATTTATACCCCCTCCATTCGGATCTCTTCTTCCCCCGTCCGAAACCCTAGTTTTAAAAAAAAACAGATCAAACCCCCACCACCGACGGACGTGTCCGGATCGGACCGGACACCGTCCGCCCCGCCGCCGCCAGCCAACCGCGAGCCGCCAAGTGGCGCCGCGGGTCCCCAGTTCACCGCCGACGCCCGGGACCCGCCAGGCCCACGAGGGGCCCTCCCCGGCCCGCAGTCTCCCCGTCGCCTCCT